>NC_081200.1:14424366-14676866 GCF_902713425.1 Acipenser ruthenus | reverse complement strand
AAAATAGTTACCTTAGGGGTAAACTAATTGATTTGAATCTTCAGTGTGTATTTCTGTGTACATTTGAGCATGTAGAGTACATTTCAGGTCATCTGGCTGCTGCTGTGTTAAGAACTTAGTAAGTGCCAGGGCAGAGATGGCTAGGGGATGCAGGACTTGCATGGGTCGGCAGTTAGAAAGGGCAAGTCTTATAGTACTTTAATGAGTCAACTAAAGCTATTTAATTTAGTGGTGAGTGTGCTGAAGGTTGAAGAGCACCAACAGTGATGAGGCATCAGACTGCTTCAGGTTCAGACATTTGGTTGCGGTGATTTATTCATGCAAAGCGCATTTTCACATTTAAATGAAATCTTTTTAAACTTTGACAATGTTCAACATAATAAAATGGTAGAACTTTACAGAACATATTCAATCTAATTTAAAAATGTACACATCTTTTAAATTAACATCACAAAATGTTTTTTTCTGGCATGGCAAGGGTTGTGCTGTGTAAAATGTCCTGTTTTCCTCTCTGTTGTCTTTCTGCTTAGACCAAATGTGATCCTGTTTCTCTTTTTTCTTCTTTAGCCATGAGGGAACTGACTCTCCTGCTGATGCTGATGACTTAATAGTGGTCTTGAACAATTTCAAGAGTAAAATCATTAAAGTCAAGGCAGGTTTTGGTTAAATCCTTTGTCAAAATTTTAAACGTATGTGAATCGTTTGTTGAATGATTTAGTGAAATGTACAGTGCAGCACAGTACTGTTTGGAGAAACATTTATGATAATAATTAATGCTGTGCATATACTTTTAATAATTTTTACTTTTCCACTCCAGCTCAATTATTCAGTTATAAATGTGTTCTATAAATGCTAGGTCTGACTGGTCACTGGTTACACAGGCCTGGATTAGCACTAAGATTAGTGATAATGGGGGCCTGTGAAACCAGGACATTTTTTAAAAATAATTCTGGTTTGAAGCAAATACATCATTTTAGTTTGATACTCTTTGAACATCATGTGTCTCATAAAAAAGAGCCTCAACAAAGCTGATTTTAGAGCAATCTTAAAAAACTGCTTTTGATAGTTATAATATTCTGGGGTTATACAGAGGATAGTGTTTTGTGTTTTAAAGTTACAGATTAATCTTTCTTGCCTCTTTTAGGTCCAGAAAAAGTTTGACAAAATAAATGAAGAGCTGCTTAGCGATGGAAACCATGACAATGATTCAGGATTTTGGGAGTCCTTAACAAGGTACGTGTCAAACAGAAAAGCAGATTGAATGGTATGAATATACCATTCATACATCATTTATATCTGAGTTTCTGCTTGTCAAAGAATGATTAAAATGCTATTTAAAAATGTTGTACTTTGACCCAGAAGGGGGTTTATTGCAAATTTATATATTGTATAGTATAGAGGAATCATTTCCCCCACCTTATGCTTAGAAAGATGAAATATGTTCTATATAAAACTTCACTTCATTTACTTTCTGCTTTGTTCTTGTTTCAGTAATATGCCCCAAAAACAGATGGATGACTAGCAAACAGACATGAAGGAATAACAATTTGTGTTTTAATATAACGTGATTATGGGGTAACTTTGAAGATATAAAGATTGTATTGGAATTGAACATTCACAATGCACTGCTGTTTTCCCGAAGTATCTAATCCCCATGTTGTTTTGAAATCCTCCTAAACTGTGCCCTGTGTATTCTTGTTTCTGTATAGGGGATTTACTGGAGGTGCAAAGCCTGATGAAGTGAGGCCGGAGAAAGATGATGTCATCAACATTTTCTCAGTAGCGTCAGGGCACCTTTACGAAAGATTCCTCAGGTTGGTTGGTTTTAATGTTAAGTTGGCCATTGTGATTCTGGAGTGCCATATTGCTGTTATACAGTGACCATGTATTCATTTTGAAATTAAAAGCATCTAATGAAAATAGTTTTAAGGAGAACCATGACGATATCCTGAGATCGCCATTGCCATGATGTCACATAGCCCATTGAAATGAATAGGCAGACGATCCATGCCATTATATAATGCATCTGTCTTGGCATATTAGAAATCACTGTTGTTTTAAGATTGTTTTAAGAATACTTGGAACTTGATTTTATCAGAGTTAAGAGTAACTACAAAGCCCTTACAAAAAATCATTGGCTCAAAACATGCATAAGAACTTTTTTGCAAGTCCTGTTATTTTTATTTGGAGTAAAGACTTATTTTGACAGTCTGTAGTGTAATTGTAAGGTATGACATGCAAGATGTGTGAAATTTGTTTTTACAGCGCCTTGGTTGTTGCACCTTTATCTAAAACACTTGCACATCAAGGCTTCAGCACAGCAGAAACCTGTTATTTGTCTGTGTTATTATACAGATACTGTACAAGTATACATTTCTCCTCTGAGCAAACACTTTTTTAATATTTTTTTTTGTTAGATATTGTAACCTACAGTGGGATCATTGGTCACTATGATCTGTTTAATATTTAGTCCACCTTCATTCTTGCAAATTCTTGTACAGTGTCACTTATGCTTGTGTTTTGAGGATGCTGTTTTTACATTCTATCCGACAATATTTCTATTTGAAACTAGAGATGTAAGAGATTGAATCCTGAACTTTGCCCTGGGGACACACCATGCCCTCCCATATCCACATTATAAATGAGATAGTCGAACCTGCCCTTTTAAGAGTCTATTTAATTGGTTGCTTACAGATCTACTGTGACAGGCAAGGTCAGTGAATATTTTCAGCATTGTGTCATTATGTCCAAAATAGGACTTTTAATGAGTACTGGTTTGTTCAGACTCAATTAGCTAGAGGTCTACCTTCCAGAATGTCTTCTCTTTGTAAAATTCATACTCTGAAACTTTTTTTTACAACTATAGCAAAACAATGTACAAAGTCAGTGTTTTGGCTGGTAGGCTTTCTTTAGGGGGTGTGTGTGTGTGTATATGTGTGTGTATATATATATATATATATATATATATATATATATATATATATATATATATATATATATATATATATATATATATATATATATATATATATATATATACAGTGCCTTGCGAAAGTATTCGGCCCCCTTGAACTTTGCGACCTTTTGCCACATTTCAGGCTTCAAACATAAAGATATGAAACTGTAATTTTTTGTGAAGAATCAACAACAAGTGGGACACAATCATGAAGTGGAACGAAATTTATTGGATATTTCAAACTTTAACAAATAAAAAACTGAAAAATTGGGCGTGCAAAATTATTCAGCCCCTTTACTTTCAGTGCAGCAAACTCTCTCCAGAAGTTCAGTGAGGATCTCTGAATGATCCAATGTTGACCTAAATGACTAATGATGATAAATAGAATCCACCTGTGTGTAATCAAGTCTCCGTATAAATGCACCTGCACTGTGATAGTCTCAGAGGTCCGTTTAAAGCGCAGAGAGCATCATGAAGAAAAAGGAACACACCAGGCAGGTCCGAGATACTGTTGTGGAGAAGTTTAAAGCCGGATTTGGATACAAAAAGATTTCCCAAGCTTTAAACATCCCAAGGAGCACTGTGCAAGCGATAATATTGAAATGGAAGGAGTATCAGACCACTGCAAATCTACCAAGACCTGGCCGTCCCTCTAAACTTTCAGCTCATACAAGGAGAAGACTGATCAGAGATGCAGCCAAGAGGCCCATGATCACTCTGGATGAACTGCAGAGATCTACAGCTGAGGTGGGAGACTCTGTCCATAGGACAACAATCAGTCGTATACTGCACAAATCTGGCCTTTATGGAAGAGTGGCAAGAAGAAAGCCATTTCTTAAAGATATCCATAAAAAGTGTCGTTTACAGTTTGCCACAAGCCACCTGGGAGACACACCAAACATGTGGAAGAAGGTGCTCTGGTCAGATGAAACCAAAATCGAACTTTTTGGCAACAATGCAAAACGTTATGTTTGGCGTAAAAGCAACACAGCTCATCACCCTGAACACACCATCCCCACTGTCAAACATGGTGGTGGCAGCATCATGGTTTGGGCCTGCTTTTCTTCAGCAGGGACAGGGAAGATGGTTAAAATTGATGGGAAGATGGATGGAGCCAAATACAGGACCATTCTGGAAGAAAACCTGATGGAGTCTGCAAAAGACCTGAGACTGGGACGGAGATTTGTCTTCCAACAAGACAATGATCCAAAACATAAAGCAAAATCTACAATGGAATGGTTCACAAATAAACATATCCAGGTGTTAGAATGGCCAAGTCAAAGTCCAGACCTGAATCCAATCGAGAATCTGTGGAAAGAACTGAAAACTGCTGTTCACAAATGCTCTCCATCCAACCTCACTGAGCTCGAGCTGTTTTGCAAGGAGGAATGGGCAAAAATTTCAGTCTCTCGATGTGCAAAACTGATAGAGACATACCCCAAGCGACTTACAGCTGTAATCGCAGCAAAAGGTGGCGCTACAAAGTATTAACTTAAGGGGGCTGAATAATTTTGCACGCCCAATTTTTTAGTTTTTTATTTGTTAAAAAAGTTTGAAATATCCAATAAATTTCGTTCCACTTCATGATTGTGTCCCACTTGTTGTTGATTCTTCACAAAAAATTACAGTTTCATATCTTTATGTTTGAAGCCTGAAATGTGGCAAAAGGTCGCAAAGTTCAAGGGGGCCGAATACTTTCGCAAGGCACTGTATATATATATATATATATATATATATATAATATAATATAATATATATGGAGAGTGAGCTTAACAGTACATGTTTCCTCCCAAGCTGTTTACTGAAGATAGGCAATTATGTTACTTTTACATGTTCTGCATTCCTATGCTGTGTTTTTAAATACGTTTCTTTTTCTACCTTGTCTCCTGTGATTAAACTCCAATTGTTTTTCTGATATCTGCTTGTGTGTACAACGCTTGCGTATGAATGCGCAAAATATGTTAATATGTTAAGGGCAGCAGTGTGGAGTAGTGGTTAGGGCTCTGGACTCTTGACTGGAGGGTCGTGGGTTCAATCCCAGGTGGGGGACACTGCTGCTGTGCCCTTGAGCAAGGTACTTTACCTAGATTGCTCCAGTAAAAACCCAGCTGTATAAATGGGTAATTGTATTTAAAAAAAAAAAAAAAAAAAGTGTAAAAAATAATGTGATATCTTGTAACAATTATAAGTCGCCCTGGATAAGGGTGTCTGCTAAGAAATAAATAATAATAATAATAATAGTATATATATTAATGAGATCCTTAAACATGTCATGCTGTGGAATCTTATAAATGAAGGCATTAATGAAATATGTTGCTCAAAACATATTTTCAGACTATTCCTATGCAGGATCAATTTTCTGTTGCAGAAAGGCATTATTATTCTGTGGTACAACTAGCTCTGTTATATTTGTAGTAATTGTACTAAAGAAATTCTATTTTTCTAAACAGGATTATGATGCTGTCTGTACTTAAGCACACCAAAACCCCTGTGAAGTTCTGGTTCTTGAAGAACTACCTGTCTCCAGCTTTTAAGGTTTCTGTGATGCTTTTTTCTTTTCTTTTATGGGGTATTCGTTCATCCTGGAGACACAGATTAAGTGTCACACTTTAATTGTGACTAAACTGTGTATGGTCATTCCTTGGCACAGAGTCTTGTGGTTATCTGAATATTGGTCATTGAGACATAATTGTGCATTTTTACAACCTTTGGTTGGACTAATTTAAAAATGAATAAAGTGCTGTGATCTACTTTAATTATTACTGGTTTTAAGTATGCCCTCGTGTCATTTTTGCACACAAGACACTGCAACTAAATAATTTGTTATAATAGGGTTGTTTTGCAAAGTCACTTAGTGCTGAACCAGTAATACAATATACTGATCATTAACATATGCATACATTCTTCTGATACTTCAGCCTTATGGCCTGACATGGTTCAATTCGAGCTAAATATTTCACGTAAATCTTCTTGTTAGGAGTTCATTCCTTACATGGCTGAGGAGTATGGGTTCCAGTATGAACTGGTTCAGTACAAATGGCCCAGGTGGCTCCACCAGCAGACAGAGAAGCAAAGAATCATCTGGGGATACAAGATTCTCTTCTTGGATGTGTTGTTTCCACTGGCTGTTGACAAGTTTCTGTTTGTTGATGCTGACCAGGTAATATCATAAAAAACAATGTTGCAATTCTATTCAAATTAACTTTGATTTATTAGGGGTTATCAATACAATTAGCACCATTTTTGATGACGGAGCAAGTAGCAAACACATTCGGCACGTTTAAATTAAATGTTTGGGTTACTGAGGTAAAAGTTGTGTTTCTTTATATCCTTACAATTGAATTGTACTTGCTTCAAACAAGGGGCCTGACTGATTGGGGCAAGAGAGCTGTGGGAGACACAAATCAAGGATAGTGCTTCAAAAAACATACAATCCCAGTGCTTTAAACTGGACATCTGTAGACTAAATATGTTTGTGTTCTTGCCGTTAGCAGGATTTGGATTTGTGATATTTTAACCCATAGAGTCTGCTATGCAATGAGCATTCTGTCTCAGGACTTGGTTGTGCACTGACAACATAATCATCACGGTAGTTCATGCACAAGGTTGTTTTGTACCAAAACTGATAAAATATTTAGATGCCATTTCACAAAAAAAAGTCTGGTAGCCAAGGGTAGAAATTTAAAAAGGGGCCAAACAAAACAGAAATGTAACAAAAGCTTGCTTTCTGCTGTAGCAAATACATCATTAAAATAGACCTTAGTTATTATTATTATTATTATTTGTTTATTTAGCAGACGCCTTTATCCAAGGCGACTTACAGAGACTAGGGTGTGTGAACTACGCATCAGCTGCAGAGTCACTTACAAATACATCTCACATGAAAGACGGAGTACAAAGAGGTTAAGTAACTTGCTCAGGGTCACACAATGAATCAGTGGCTGAAGTGGGATTTGAACCGGGGACCTTCTGGTTACAAGCCCTTTTCTTTAACCACTGGACCATACAGCCTCCTAGTTGCCAAGCTTTCATTTTTGTACATCCTGAGGTCTATGCCTTTTGAACGCTAGAGAAGGAAAAAAAAAGTATCAACACTGAAAACAAATAATTATTTTAACGTGTGGAGGATGGCGGTCTTCTTTACGAAGCGGATATGAAGAGGTTGTTCTTGAAAATAGATGTGCTGATTTATAAAATGTTTGTTCAGTCTGTAGTCTGATTAGATTAATGTTATCAGTGGAGTATTTTAAGTAGAGTAGGCTAGTTACTTTTAACACACACAATTGTCATCTTTTGCTTAGCAGCAATTACTCCACATGGCTGATCTTGCAGTGACTCTACTGCCATCTTGTGGCTCGCACAGGCATTACAGCCATGTTTTAACTATTATTATTATTTATTATTATTTATTTCTTAGCAGACGCCCTTATCCAGGGCGACTTACAATTGTTACAAGATATCACATTATACATTATTTCACATTATACAGATATCACATTATTTTACATACAATTACCCATTTATACAGCTGGGTTTTTACTAGAACAATCTAGGTAAAGTACCTTGCTCAAGGGTACAACAGCAGTGTCCCCCACCGGGGATTGAACCCACAACCCTCCGGTCAAGAGTCCAGAGCCCTAACCACTACTCCACACTGCTGCCCATAAAACTATTCTTTTCGATTGGGGTGTGTGGGTGACGTGTATTTTTGTATTTCATTCTGGTTCAGTCATATACAGTATGAAGAGATAACTCCCATTACCACAACCAATTTCACTAGAATGAGTCTCAGGTGCTGCATTTTAAAGGACCAACATCTGTCATTCTGTATGTGAGCTCTCCCAAGCCCCAACATTATTGCCATTACTGTAGCTGGTAAATCTTTATCAGTCGAGTGGGAGAAAGTGCAGCATGTAGTATATTTATATTGCAGTGTTCAACTAGTACCCTGCAGCCACAGCGATTTCCGCCTCATTGAATAGAAACAGATGCTATTATGTATTGTTTTCAGTTATTTTCAACTGCCTTGGTTCTTCACACAGATCGTGCGTACTGACCTGAAAGAGCTGCGAGACTTTGACCTGGAAGGGGCTCCCTATGGCTACACCCCGTTCTGTGAGAGCCGCAGCGAAATGGATGGATACAGGTTCTGGAAGTCAGGATACTGGGCCAGTCACTTAGCTGGTCGAAAATATCATATCAGGTATGTGTTCACTTTTTTAAATACCAGTTTTTACTGAAATTCATGATTTTTTTCTATTGTAACCTGAGAGTGATTTGTTATTTTAGTGCCTTGTATGTGGTGGACTTGAAGAAGTTCAGAAAGATAGCTGCTGGAGACCGCCTCCGAGGACAATACCAGGGTCTGAGTCAGGACCCCAACAGCCTTTCCAATCTCGACCAGGTTTGTAGGAGTTGGACGGGCCTCTGTTGTGAATTCTGGTTGAGATTCCTATTTATAAGCTGTCAAGGGTGCAAAGCTATTTAGCCGCGGATCAGGTCTGTTGAAGTGTTTCTTCACAGTTCTCAGCCACCATCAGTTCTTATCCTGCTATAATTGCGGAAAGCAAGCCCAGTGAGTTGGTCATACAAAATACATGTCAGTGACATAAAATAAATATTGTACATGATTAGTTACACATCTTTACATCCAACAGTCGATGCTGCAGTCATTGTACTGGGTTTTGTTTCTTTTTCAGGATTTACCCAACAACATGATCCATCAGGTGCCTATAAAATCCCTCCCGCAGGAATGGCTATGGTGCGAAACCTGGTGCGATGAGGCCTCCAAGAAATGGGCAAAAACTATTGATCTGGTACGACGAGTTTGCCTTATTTGTGTGACTGTGATTTAAGGGCAGATTTAACTTTTGCAAATGGTTCATTATTCTTGTGTTTTAAACAAAATAATATACATGTTTTAGTTTTACAAAGAGGATTTTTGTTCAGTGTTAAGCTGTTTGCTTAATTTGCTTTGCAGCAGCAAAGGTCATTCAAAATTATCTAGACAACATTCAGAACTGGGCAGACACATGACAAATGACATTTAATAGAGAAAAGTGTAAGGTACTGCACGCAGGCTATAAAAATGTGCATTTAATATCATGTGGTAAATACTGAAATTGAAGAGGGAATCTATGAAAAAGACCTAGGAGTTTATGTTGACTCAGAAATGTCTTCATCTAGACAATGTGGGGAAGCTATAAAAAAGGCCAACAAGATGCTGGGATATATTGTGAAAAGTGTTTAATTTAAATCAAGGGAAGTAATGTTAAAATGTTAGAATGCATTAGTAAGACCTCATCTACAATATTGTGTTCAGTTCTGGTCACCTCATTACAAAAAGGATATTGCTGCTCTAGAAAGAGTGCAAAGAAGAGCGACCAGAATTATCCTGGGTTTAAAAGGCATGTCGTATGCAGACTCAAAGAATTGAATCTGTTCAGTCTTGAACAAAGAAGACTACGTGGTGATCTGATTCAAGCATTCAGAATTCTGAAAGGTATTGACAATGTCGACCTGAAAAAAGAAACAAGGACCAGGGGTCACAAATGAAGATTAGATAAAGGGGCATTCAGAACAGAAAATAGGAGGCACTTTTTAACACAGAGAATTGTGAGGGTCTGGAACCAGCTGCTTGATAATCTTGATAAGATTCTGGGATCAATAAGCTACTAACAACCAAATGAGCAAGATGGGCCAAATGGCCTCCTCTTGTTTGTAAACTTTCTTATGTTCTTATGAAACAACATGAAACAACATGGTCCTGATCATGACCAGAAAGCTTCACTAGATAGTTATTCTTCAAGGTCACTATATTGTGAACGATTCATTTGAATTGTCAACCAAATCCTGAGCCTGCTTTTGTACTATGAGTAATATTGTTGTGTCATTGACGTAGTGATTCTAAATTTGGATGTTACATTTCTTGCAATCTAATCTGATTGCTTGCCATCTAATCTGATTCTGTTTCCAGTGCAATAACCCACAGACCAAAGAGCCTAAATTGCAGGCAGCAGTAAGGATAGTGGGAGAGTGGTCAGAATATGACCAGGAGATCAAGAAGATCTACAACAAATTCACAGATGAGAAGGAGAAAGATGCTGTTCCAGTCAATAATGACACTGCGTCAAGGGGCAAAGCAGGTAGGTAACCAGGCGGTGGAGATTGTGGTTTCTACTTGTTTTTAGTCCAGGCTGAAAACCTACATTTTTGCCTGGCCTATGTCTATCATTACTACTAGGATTGTGGTTTGGTCAGAGTAATATTTCATTAGACTTTTGTGTTACTTAATGTTTACTGTCCGTACACAGAGCTACTTCATTAATCTCTTCCAGAAATGAAAATGATAATGATATGGTTGTGTATTTATTCAATAATAATTCTGTCAAAAACCTTGGTCAGTATGACCTCCTCATTCAAGAGTTTTGGCAGGCTACTGGTTAGGAACTGGTCATCTGAATTACACTCCCTGAAACTGCGTACATTACATTTAATTAATGAACATCCTATCCACACCATATGGGAAAAGTTCACGGGTCACTACATACATGTTATTTATAAGCTTTGCAGTTAATATCTAGGCAATTCCATGCATTGTTGTGGATTCAGTTGTTGTAAATGGTAATAACTTTTAAATACACTGGGATGTTTTGTGTGTTCCAACAGAAGCAAGCGATTCAATTTGAATGTTCCCACAGCCAGCATAGTACCCAGTGACTTCTTGAGTTTTCTGACAGGTGGATGAAAGTATAATGGCTGTGTGCTTTCTTTCTTTCTTTTTTTTTAGATCACAATGGGCACACTGAATTGTAACCTGTGGTCTCAGGAAAAGAAAAACTCCAACTCTGTTTAAAGAGTTTCTTTCTTTTTATGAGAAGTTTGCATCCCAGCATACAGATCTGCAAAGACGAATATTGTGTTGAATGCAATTTTCACATTCTTTCTATTCAAATGGGTGTCTGTCTTTGTAAAAGTAATTTGAAAGGGTATCTAAATCAATGATCAATGGACTGTAGGTGCTGGGTAAAAATCAAGAAAACTCAAAACAGACTGCTTGCCCAGAAGGGATCTGCCTTTTTTTTTGCTTTCTTTTTTTAATTTTTCAATACAATTGAACCCACTTTTAATGCCATCCACCTCAATTATTTTACATAACTGCAAATCTTCTAGCCTAGAAATCATTTAAGAGAATACTGTAGTAAAACAAAGAACAGTGTCCATGTTAGCAATCTTATATTGAAATCTGGAACTGGTAGGAGATGCATGTGTACACTGTATAACTGGACTGATTTTAATACATTTTTATTCTGAAAAGTTGTACAAAAGTGCTCTCTATTTGATAACCTCATAATTTGGGTGTTGGAACTCAAAGTAAAAAAAAATATTTTTAAGGCGCATTCCTTCACTGATGAATCTGTAGAAGACAAACTTATGAATGAAAAGCAACATGCATCTAAATGTTTTGTGTAAATTGTCTTAGAGCTGGAAAAACGAAATATTGCTTGTATACAATTGAGACCACGTTTATGTGTTTAAAAATACAAAATGTCTATGACTTTTGCACAGCAGTGTGTGTATTTATTTATTTATTTATTTATTTATTAGATAGATATATACACACACGCACACTGCTGTGCAAGAGTCTTACACATGTTGTATTTTTCTACTTTGATGCATTATGAGCATCAACAATTTACTCAAAGCCTCCATTGGTGTTTCCTACTATTATAACAACATTGACTTGCATAAAGAAGGAAAAACATTGAGTGAAATAGCTCGCATCACTCGATTTTCAAGGTGTGGTATTCGAAGCATAATCAACAAGTACAGAGAAACATCATCTGCAATTGACAAACCCAGGACTGGAAGACCCAAAAAGCTGTCTAACAAGGATGAGCAATACCTGAAGATAATATCCTTAAGGTATATAAAGAAGACAAGTGTTGAATTGACAGCAGAACTGGCAGAAGGCACAGGTGTTTTTCCTTCTTTGTGCAAGTCAAGGTTGTTCTAATAGTAGAAAACACTGGTGGAGGCTTTGAGTAAATTGTTGATGCTCATAATACATCAGAGTAGAAAAATGCAACATGATTAAAACTTTTGCACAGCACTATATATACACAGTGATGGGAATAAGACTCCCATTGCATAGCAGTGTGATCCATTCTTAATTTTACTATGCGATTTAATGAGACACACCTGAGCTTGTTACCTTTACGCTGTGGCTAATCAAGCTTGTAGTAAAACCTGGAATGGTGAAACTGATATGCAATGGGAGTCTCATTTCCATGTTTTTTTAAAAGTGTGTGTGTGTATTATATATATATATATATATATATATATATATATATATATATATATATATATATATATATATATATATATATATAATACACACACACACTTTTATAGTATGAAATATATTATGCTGTATTTAAATATGGGTTTGTTGGGAAATCTTACAGATATTCAGCAAACATATTTTTCTGTTTCTATACATTACTGTTGCCCATGTTGCACAAACCCTGGTAGTACAACTTAAAATTACCTGCTAAGTGGGCCTTGCAAATGTGTCTGTAATAGTAAAATAAATAAATAAATAAATAAATGTAAGCCAATGAAACACAAATACACTTGAGTAACTAATTAATTAAAATACCACTGGGGAGTTAGGTTTCTGTTGGTCTCAAACTTTAGGATTGGATTTTTTTAAGGTGCAGTGAAGAAATATGTTTTGCTAATTAAACATTAAAGCTTCTCATTTTTTCTACAGCTAAACATTGCCATTACCCTGAAATTTATTTGCACTAGTTTCACAGCTTTCTGAGTTTTTCCAGCAGTCAATATGCTATGATTTGAGTGCTTCGCACGTTGGGAAAATGTTTACATCTCAGGGTATTATTGAACAATTGCTTTGTTTTGTATATGGTGGATTAAAAGAGCCAACAATTCAATGGATACCAGTTAAATATCTTGCCAAAAAAAAAAAACATTTTACTTTGTACTTTTACACTGTAATCATAATCTGTTGTTAAATGTGCCCCTAAAACAGATTTTGCTGTAACTGTATCGGATTTGGGACATTCTGGACTGGTCACATAATGGCAGAATGTATGTGTAGTGCCTTGTCATGAAATATTAATTGTATCAATAATTATAACTTTAAGTAATGACATGTTGATATTAATGAATACCTTACCCATTTAATATCCTATTACTGTTTCATGTACTGTAATTCTGAAGTGAGGTAATTTTATTAAATGACCACTATGGGTATGCAGCTGCCATTATGTATAGAGATTTTCCATTTACTTGAGGGGGCAGAAAATGGAGTTGCACACCCCTTGTGGGCATTTGTAGAACCGCCTAACTTCAAAGGTTCAGCTAATAGGGTTGTTTAAAAGAAGCCACTGTGGTTGAAAAAGTATATTCGTTAATAAGCCTGGTAAATAAAGGTGTAAGCATCAATAGAGAACCATGCGAAACACACAACAGTACAGAGTGCTTCTAATGCAATGGGCCATTTTGTTCTGATGCTGGGGGGGGGGGGGTGAAGGGGTTTTGTGTCCCAGTAAAAATGCAGCTTTCTGCTGTGTGTGTGTTGTGTGTGTGTGTTTTTTTTCCCCCTTTCCCCTCAATGTTAAGAGAAATGTTGGCTACAAAAAGCCAAACCAATAACACCAGCATCAGCTGCATCACCTTTTATTTTTTACTCAACTGCATAGAAGAGTGGTCAACTGACTTTATAATCTTTACCTTATAGCAATTGACTTTTTATTGCTAATATGGTACCAGGCAAAATGAAAAGGCTTAATTGGTTTCAAGTGTAAATATACAGTAAGGCTTATTTAATTATTATTTTTTTTTATTATTATTTTGTTTTTATTTGAAGTCACCTTGATAAACCCGTTAATTAATGGTGGGGTTTGTCATTTAGGTCCAGGTACTAGTTTGTGACAGTTAGGTCATGAAATTCAATCTTAATCATCTATATCTGGAACAGTAAATTGCTGAAATGCCTTCAAGATGCCGCTGATGCTTTAAACAAAATGTGGGGCTCTGGTAATAAAAGCATGTTGTATCTTATAGTATATGTAATAAACCTGTGACCAAACTTTTTTTGTTTGTTTGTTTTTCAGTATGTATGCAAAAATGTTATACAGCTATGTAATGAAATGCCATAGGAATTACAAAGTGCAGCATTATTAGAGTAAAGACATAATCTTGCCCCAAACTGCTATACGATAGAGTTTAATGAGATGTGCCATTCCAGCTGGAATTTCCTGGGTAACTAATTTTGGTCTAAAAAGCTAGTTCTTTTGCTTCTAACATGCATATAGCCATTTGTTTATTAATTTGGTTTGTTTCGAGGCAAGATTGATTACTTCTGAATCATCCATGAATTTTTGGCTTGATGTAATGTTACCTGTGGAATTTTGATGTTTTGTAACTGAAATAAACCCATCTTCCAAAAATCATCCCTGCGGCCTCAATAAATCTCTCTGACATGTCCAAGTACAGCTGGCACATTAGAGTTTTACAATGACCCTGTCCCCCTGCAACACTATGGAGCTATGGAACGGAGACACAGGACTCCTGCTGGTGGTTGGACAGAGAGACTAGTAACGGTTATAAGACTGGGGATCGGCTATGTTCGCGCTGTCTTGGTGAATGGACTCCTACTGTGAAGGAGCTACATCTGGATTAGAGTATCCAGAAATAGTTATTGTGTGGTTGTGGCAAAAGGCAACCTTACAATTACTGTGGCAACACATAGCTGTTTATTTCATGTATGTGTTACATTTTAAAATATAAAGGTAAGGCACATTTAATAAAATGCAAAAAAAAAAAAAAAACACTTGCCAATGTTTTGAAGTACATGTTCTCAGTAAAGCTACAACCTTTGCTTTTCTTTTGCATTAAACTTGTTCATTTACTACTTTCCACTGGCCATGGAACTTGCACGTCAAATCCTTTTCAAAGGCCAATTGAATAAGGTGCGCTTTGCGGTTGTGACGGTGGTTACCTATGTCGAAAGGGACCGTAGAAGGGGGAGGGGGGGTTACTCAGGAGTGGACAATCTGGGCATTGCAATTGGAAAACTGCACGGATAGATATCGAAGCAGATATGTCACAGCAGAAATACAAAGTTGACCAAAACGCACTGAACAGTTCTGCAATTTGTACTGTGAATTAATAATGTATTATGGATGGGAGAAGAACAAACTGGGTTGGGGGGAGGAACACAAGGTTGAAGCTTGCCGGGCAATACCCCCTCATATTGGTCAAAGGCAATGGAGTATATAAATACCAAAGATCACCCAGGGATAGATACATATTGTTTTAACTTTATTAATAGGAATAAGGGAGTAATCAATGAGATAAGGCATTTCTCTACTGTAACAAGGGATACATTAATTATGTAATCAATGAGAGAAGGCATTTCACTACTGTAACAAGGGATACATTTATAATAGCAGTTACATAAAGAATCTGTAGTTGAACCAATAGCATACGTAGCTTTTCTAGCAACAATCCTGGCAATGACATGGATTTAGTGTGTGTTGGTTCATCCTATTAAGATGCTGTACCACCCATTTACTCTAGTCCCTTTGTGTACACCTGCTTTCTTATTTTTAAGTTCTGCTCTGATATGCTGTAATACATGGTTTGCTTGTTCAAAATTGCTTTGAAAGGAACAGTGTACACATTTACAATGGAGGAAAACAGTTTTTCAAATGAAGGGGCTGGTGTAAGTGCCAATAATTCAGACGGAACTTGAACATCTCATTTTCAGTAGTGCATCTAACAGTATGGAGAACTGCAATGCATTCATTTGTGTTGCACTGCACTGAGGCAGTCACAAGAGGGCAGACACAGATTGCTGCAGGTTTAAATAAATTTCAACCGATTGTCTCATGTAAAACCAAAGAACATTTTAATGAAGAAAAAAAAAAGCATACTGCTATATTAGGTACACAATTACAACCACATTATTATTATTATTATTATTATTATTATTATTATTATTATTATTATTAATCATTTAACATGTTTATCTTTTTGAAGAGGTACAACGGCACTGGCAACAGTCAAGCAGAGACCTTCCCCCCCACAGCTTTGACCTGAACACCTCCTATCATTCACTCTCAAAACAGGCTGTCAACAGTGCAGAATTGTACCAAATTCTGTGGTAGTTTTGTGAGGTTGACTAATGTCTAGGGTCTGGGGTAAAAGGTTTGGACTAGAAGTATTTCACTGACCTGATTATGTTCAAATCCACTGAGTCTGTTCACCACATTCTTCATAGTTTATCAAAAGCCCAACCTTGTTGGCAGTTTAGTTTGCTTCCGGATTGGTTGGTTTTTTAAATTGATTTTTCACAATTCCACTACATCTAATCCTGTGTACAGATTTCAAAACACACCACAGTTCCTAAGTACAATCTTTGTTTCTGTGATTAATAATAAGAATAAGAGAGGCATAATTTTGCTGTGTGGTGCTCTCACCTAAACTGCACAAGCTGTTCTATACAATTACAGTCAGACAACCTCAATTTCCTCACTAATTATTATATATTGTAGTATTTGTGCTAAAGATTGTCTTTATCAAATTTTATAACAATTAGACAAGCCATTCTCTAAAACACTCAAAAGTGTGACATACGTACAGACACCAATTTATGCCTGCCTTCGCTATAATGCTTGTCAGTGATATGCATCTCCAGCAGGGAATAAGAAGTAGCACCCTACACTTGACCTATTAGGTTATAGTAGCATTTTCAGTTTTTCCATTTTGATCCATACTTCTTAGTCCCCCATACTTCCAGTTAAAACCACACTTAACACATGCTGTGCCGTCCTGCTTTACTAAAACTGAGACAGGAGAATAAGAAAGGGATACTTTAGCACAGCAAGTATTGGTTGAGTCTGGATACCTTGGAGGGTTTCAATTAACCACATTCAAAGGTGAATCTATTAAAAATGTACAATCAGCTGAACTTAACAATGATATGGTGTGCAGTGTAAATTATAATAAAGCTAACCAAGGAGAGGGCATTGATTTTAAACATTAGGTGATGCGCTGTCATGGGTTAATAATGATGACACAATTGTCATCTGTGACAATGCTTACCCGTATGGCTATAACAGATACGTTTTACACTATTGACCATGACATATGACTGAATCGTTTGCACGTCCACGTTGGCCTCCCAGGTCCTCCCTCTGATTTCACTCCTGTCGTTGCCACAGTCTGCTGCAATTGGCATCTGTCCTCTTTTGATTGATGAGGTAAACTTGGGAGTCCCACAGAGCTTGATCCTCAGCTTCCTTCTGTTTAAAATCTATATGTAACCTCTGGGTTGGTTTCATCCATGCACATGCTGTTGACTCTCATTTTTATACATTGTGAGCTCTGCATTTTTGCTGCCTAATTGACACCTGGCACACAAACTTTCTCAAGGGTACCATTTTGTTTTAGTTATTTTTACCAAAATATGTAACAGGGCGAGGAGCCCTGTACATGATTTTAGCATAACAGAGGCAGAAGTATAGCAGGCTGTGTGGTCCAGTGGTTAAAGAAAAGGGCTTGTAACCAGGAGGTCCCCGGTTCAAATCCCACCTCAGCCACTGACTCATTGTGTGACCCTGAGCAAAAGAACTAGCTTTTCAGACCAAAATTAGTCACTTAACCTCCTTGTGCTCCGTCTTTCGGGTGAGACGTACTTGTAAGTGACTCTGCAGCTGATGCACAGTTCACACACCCTAGTCTCTGTAAGTCGCCTTGGATAAAGGCGTCTGCTAAATAAACAAAATAATAAAAAGTGTTAAAGGGACTAGGATCATCCCCTGGGCCGAATGAGATCCTCCCAATAGTACTCAAAGAAATGAAAGAAGTTATTTACAAACCGCTAACCAAGATCATGCAGCAGTCTCTTAACACAGGGGCTGTACCGACAGACTGGAGAATTGCAAACGTAATACTGATCCACAAAAAGGGAGACAAAACCCCACCAGGTAACTACAGACCAATAAGCTTGACTTCTATTATATGTAAACTTCTGGGAACTATAATAAGATCCAAAATGGAAAATTACCTATATGGTAACAGTATCCTGGGAGACACTCAGCATGGTTTTAGGAAAGGGAGATCATGTCTAACTTACCTGCTTGATTTTTTTGAGGATGCAACATCGACAATGGATAACTGAAAAGCATATGACACGGTTTATTTAGATTTCCAGAAAGCTTTTGACAAAGTCCTGCATAAAAGATTAATTCTCAAACTGAACGCAGTAGGGATTCAAGGAAATTCATGCACATGGATTAGGGAGTGGTTAACATGTAGAAAACAGAAAGTACTGATTAGAGGAGAAACCTCAAAATGGAGCGTGGTAACCAGTGGTGTACCACAGGGATCAGTATTAGGTCCTCTGCTATTCCTAATCTACATTAATGATTAAAGATTAATAAAAGGGGCATTCAGAACAGAAAATAGAAGGCGATTTTTTACACAGAGTATTGTGAGGGTCTGGAACCAACTCCCCAGTAATGTTGTTGAAGACACCCTGGGATCCTTCAAGAAGCTGCTTGATGAGATTCTGGGATCAATGAACTACTAACAACCAAATGAGCAAGATGGTCCGAATGGCCTCCTCTCGTTTGTAAACTTTCTTATGTTCTTATGTTCTTGTGTATGTTAAAATGAATACAAAGTCGGTATTATCACTTTTTAAAAATATTTTTACCACCCACTTTGAAATGTCCAATTTGAATGAGGCCTCACCGTTGGAGCCCACTTAGCAATCATGCGGACAGAAGAGCAACAGACGACCTCTGTGCACCCTATCAAGCCAGTCACTTTCTTTCACCTGCCTAACCTAAGCAATGGTTGGTACCAAGCCTAGACCTGTTGGTCTCTAGGAATTATCTGGCTTACTGGATTCTTGGGAAGCAATTACTTTTAATTTATGGCCTAACACATCTCTTCTTCCTTTCTAAACAAATTTTGAAAACCGTGCAGACCTTTATCTATCCAGGGCTCCCAGCTTAAGCATACTACAGCCTTGCTGTCACAACTGTTTCATTTATTTGCTTTAATGGATTTGAACTCTCCTGGTTTTATGGCAGTTAATGACATGTCACACCAATAAAGTGTCAGTGCATGCCCGTCGGCTCGCCTTGTCCCCGATGTCATGGTACCGGTAAAATCTTCCAGTAAGAGCCCTGACTGGGATTATAGTGTACAACGTTTCAAACCTCAATACACTGCCTTTTCAGTTCCAGGTAACCCTGTATAAAAGTAATATCAGGAAGGGATTGATCTACAAAAAGTAATGGCATGAAAGAGGCTGAAAACTAGATGGACTTGACCCAGTCTGATATACTATTCTCTGCGGGACGCAGAAAGTTACACTGACAAAGGCATTATTGAAACCAAAAATGCTCTAGTTTACTTACAGTAATTTATAATAGTTCTTACTTTCTTTTGACAGGAGTAAGAAGAATTACAGGCATGGTATTTGTTTGACTATGCTTTTGTTATATCTGGAGATGCAATGCCATCAAGGGCATGATATCATATATATATATATATATATATATATATATATATATATATATATATATATATATATATATATATTATAGGATTGGTCGCAGTGTGTGGAGAAAGCTCTCACGCCAGCAGCTGGATGGTAGTGTTGGTAAATACTGATTATAGAAATATTTTCTATACTGCATTTTCAGCATAAACATCTGCTCTACTGTGCCATGGGGCCAAGGGTCATTTCAAAGTGTAGGGAACTTGGCCCCTCGTACCAGGTAATAAAAGTGTCCCTGAGTCATGTTTGGGATTGGACTCTGAGCAAAGCCTTTGGCCATTTTACCTCTTTTTCAAACAAATTTGCTTGGTAAAACCCTTTGACCCGCTTCAATTGTTTCAGTCTCGTTTCAGATGCAGGAACTTGAAAACACTTACTGCAGTTCCAAAGCACTTTCTATGTGAAATGATTTTCACATGATGAAGGATGATAACCACTATATTTATGATACTATCATTTCCTACCTGTAGAAAGGTAGTCTGGCACTAGGTACGAGACCAGAAAACCCCCAAAAATTGTAGACCTAACAGAAAAAATGCTGTGTGCAGTTCAGAATAAACTGGGGCAGTTAACAAGAGACAATGATGGTCACAAACAGTTAAACATTATTTTAAAAAAGAATGGAAAAACAAGTCTCTCAGTGTCCGTTCAAACAGGTGCAGCAGTGAGGATCATTTACATGTAGATGATACTTTTAGCCTGGATCCTTTATTTATTTATTTTTTTGGACAGTTGCTATGGTTACCCTCATGTCATTTATTTCTGTGCATTAAGAACTGACTCTTTCTTCCCAGCCATCACTTTTTCTGCTTTTTGAAAGGAGATGAATTTGCATGTAGATGAGTTTGTGGGTTTTTGTCTTTGCTCACTACCCTGGGAATTGTGAAAGCTTTATTAAGCAGGTTCAACTCTAGAGTGGTTGCTATGGAAGGACCAGCCAAAAGAACACATTTGTGCACTGGGTGGGATAGCTAATCTGATCCTCTAATATTAGATTAAAATCTTAAACGTGATTCGAAATTAATACTTGGGGGAAGGGGGTGGTGTCAGAGCGGGTTGTTTACCAGCTTTTATGCTTTTCACAAGTGAAATGAGTTTGGAGGTCTCATTAGTCCACATCACAAAATATTTGACAATTGGCAGTGTGTGCTTGGGAGAGGCCCAAGGGCAGGGCTTGTTCAGGCTGGGATTGAAGTGTTTGCTCGCTTTCCAGAACTGTCAGACAAAACCTTTGTGGTATCTGACTGTAACTACATAAAATATCATTGGTCCATATATTTTATTTATCCAATTAGTTTAGCCCTGTTTTCTTCCACCATTTAGAATGTCCAATTGTGTTTCCTCGTCTCATCAACTCCCCACAACAGCTCAGGATAACTGGAGGTCATCAGATGCCCTCCAATCCCACTACCAACCAATTACCTCTTTACATCCAGGAGCTTGACAGAGGTTGTTTGTGAACTACCAACAATGGGAGTACAAAGTCCACTTGAGCTCACCAGGTATCTGTGCAGTAGGTGTCGCAGTAGCACGATGAAGTTAAGCAGTAGTGTTAAAGTGTAAAGCACACCTCTGTGGACTCAATATGACTACTTCCCCAACCTGTGGGACTGCCAGCCTTGACACAAACCTGCACTATCCTGCCTTTACCATGTGCGTCTCTTGAGGGTCCCTGTGTCTCATACTAAAAGCCCTGACATTGTGGAATAAAATAAAATAAACAATGATACCCATTATCTTTCCCCCTTACTTTCTTGTCAGAACCTTAGCATCACTAGTCAGTACAGTCTAATACAAAAAGAGACCATATCAATCAAAAGCATTTTAGAAGGTTTTTGCCTGTATTGCACCTTGAAATGAATAACTATACCATAATCCCTGGTAATTATCTTTGTGTCTGGTATTTATTGCTTTGTTCTACATGACTATTTTATCAATAAATTGTGCATGATTTGTTTGAACAAATGAGTTGTGAGGATAAAACCTCTTGGATGTTATTTGACAGATGATAGCCTCAGCAAAGCTAGTCTGTAAATTACAAAAG
Source organism: Acipenser ruthenus (assembly GCF_902713425.1). Taxonomy (NCBI): domain Eukaryota; kingdom Metazoa; phylum Chordata; class Actinopteri; order Acipenseriformes; family Acipenseridae; genus Acipenser; species Acipenser ruthenus. The sequence goes on along the minus strand of NC_081200.1, from coordinate 14,655,260 downwards.
CAAAACTGAATACATCATATGAAAGGGCACTTAGATTTAGGAACTGGCTCAATGTCAGACTGCATACGAAATGCTGCTGGGCCCTAGGAAATGGCATTGCATTAGTCAGATGGTTTGCTTGCTAGTTAAATAGGGTGCACATTCTGGACCTCAGATTTTGAAGTTTGAATCTTCCTCTGTTTCACATACACTGACAATTACATTGGACAACATTGTTTATATATTTAATCTATTTTAACTGACAGAAATATTGTTTTCCTGGGTTTTTAAGTAATAAAATCAGACTTTCTGTTGTCATCAGTAATGTGCCTTCTATTTCATTTTAATGTTTTAATACAAGCTACTGCTTGTCTTCAGATGCACTCCTATCTCAGTTTCTTTATTGGAATTTGCAAAAGGGATTAAGGCTCAGTTCACAATAATGGGCGGCTTAGAAATACATTGTATTTCTATGGCTATAGGTATTGGATTATGCTAAGTGTTAAATGTGTGTGTTCACTTGAATTCTCAATTACCATACACCAATCCAAAGCCTGTCTCACATTTTCAAGTGATGTCACACCTCATATGTTTCCATATATCTGCAGACTGCTTATCCACTTCTCATGAAACTTGATAATTAAATGATTTAGTGTAAGTTATTGAGAATATCAAATTTTGTGGGATACATGGGGGTGTCTGTCTGCCCGGACAGCTGTCCGTCTGTACATTTTTGCATATATCTGGAGCTCTGTAGAAAAAAGCTTCTTCCTGGTACCTAATCATTTCTTGTGAGGTTGGTCACATGGCCACTAGGCTATGACAATGAAACTAACCTACAGAACAGAAAGCGATTTGGCACCAAGAAACAGCAGCACCTTTAACTTCTATAGCGTCTTTATATCTGCATATTCCAACTGAAGTATAAAATGCAAGCCAAAAGATCTGCAACACAACAAAGGGGGGAGCAGTGCTACAGATACTGCTATGAGGTAAGAACATGGATTTTAAAACATTCATTCGTAATTTTTTAAATTAGGGTTTGTGTAAAACCCCAAATGTGTCATCATATTGTTAGAAGTGCTTGATATTATTTGTTATTCAACATTTTCATAATAAAGGATGAGGCAGAACCTTACTGTCTTCCACATCCAGGCGTTGCCTTGCAGCACCCTCCACTAAAGAAAGTATGTCTCTTTATAACAAACAAGCTTTATCTTTTATGGCATTGCCAGTTTAAACAGTTCCAGGTTCCCAATCCCTCGGCCTTGCTTTGAGTTCAGCCTTTTTCAGAGAGATTGCTTTAAACAAAGAGAAGTAGGAGCACAAGAAAGATGACATATCCAGGCATGCCTGTTCTCCTCCTCCACCTCAATGTCTCTCTTTTCCTTTTTATGTAATCAAGGAGAACCACAGATGAAAGAAAATGCTGCCATGGAACTCATGGGGCACTTTCAGAAATGTTTTTCCTTAGAGGCCCTCATCATGCCAAGTAGATATTATATACTGTGTGGGTGTGTGTGTATATGTGTATTATAATTAGGCTTACTACTATTCGATTTACATTTTTTTGCCAAATCAACTATTAATATCAACATTTATTTTTGAAAGAATTTACAGTTTTTTCGATCTTTATTTTTCAATTCAAGCAGAGCATGGGTGAAATCGACCTTTTTATGCCATTGAGAAACATCTCCTTTAAAGAAACCCCTTTATCATATTCAACATGCAACAAAAAATTATAGTTGAACAGAACTAACTTGCACTTATTATTCTGAGCTCAGTCACTGGAGGCAAGGCAGACTGGCCCACTTCGTCCTGCCACGGAGACTTCAGCCGTCAATCAGGGTATTGTGCACAATACTAATTAAGTGTTTTCCTCTTGCGCCCCATTTTCAAATCAAACTAGTAACTGTCACTATATATACCTATAATAACAAAAGCTTACCTACACCTTAACCCGCTAATTTCAAAGTAGGTGCTTTGAATGACAGGCACTGTAGCTGGCAAATGAAAGTGCAGTCGGTCTTGATAATTGACAGTCATTTAAACGAATGAGAGCATTCTAGTGCTGCTTCAGCCAACGAGATCTGTCAGAACAGGATGAAATGACTGACAGTGAAACTATACTAGCCTATTAAGGAACCACTGAGTTGACAGACGGCGACCCCTAGCCATTCAGAGCTGAAAGGAGACGGGACAGACAGCAAGTATAAAAACTACACAGACTAGAGATGATTTCTAAATTATTATTTTTGGTAAGAAAAAAAATAGCGAGTGGTTTTACAGACGTTTATCCTATATAAATTTATTTCAGTCAAACTCATATTTTTGGGGAATTCGACGTTTAATGAGCTTTACCGATTAAAATCGGAAAGTAGCGAGCCTAATTAAAATGCACTGTTTATACGAAAAAGGTTTGAGTAAATACTGTACTAAATTACTTCTGAGTCATTTATAAAATAAGAGCACACTTTACTGAGCATTTTTGTTCATATTTATGTTTTAATTTTGTATTTATTTCAAATTTGACATTTATGTTCACACAAATTATTACATTACACTGATGTACATTTGTCGAGAGACTGCAACTGATGATCTTATTTAATAAATGTAATGAATGCATGACACATATAAAAATGAGTTTGCCAAATGCTAACTGTAAAAATATTTATTTTATTCTTTTTTTTTAATAGTAGTTGTTACAGCAATTTCTACTGCTAGTGCAGTAGCTTAGTACATATTCACTTGGCTGATGCACTTCAAAACACTTTAACAACACTGTAACTGCACTGCACTTGTATAATACATTTACAATAAAATTATGAATTATATACATGCTGTTTATATGTGGAGTTAATAGTAAATATTAGTAAATGCAAAATGTACTGTAGTTAATGTACCTGTACTTCGCTAAGAAGGCACTTGAGTCTGTGCTGTGATTGATTAGCAGGTACTTTCTGGGCTTCACGATAATTACGTTTCTGTTACAAAAGCCTACACAATATGATCCTGTCAGATATTAGAAACTGGGATTAATATGGCAAAGTTTACTCTGTGAAGTTTATTATGTCACATCCCTATTGGAACCTACGAGCAGCAACTACAGTCCCAATTTCGACAACAGTGTAGCTCTTGCAAAGTCTATGACAAAACATTCTAAATGTTGAAACAGTTTCTATATGAACAGATTAAATATGTTTATATCATTTTTTTTTTTTTTTTTTTTTTGGACTCGGCAATTATTTTCCCCCCAATTTGGAATGCCCAATTATTCAACCCAACTCACCGCTGCAACCCCTGCACTAACTTGGGAGAGATGAGGACGAGCACTCACCATCCTCTTCTATTCGCATTGCAAGCCTGCCATGAAGCCACTACAGAACTACAGTGCTGGAGGACCACGCAGTTCTGAATTGCACACATGCAGGACTGCAGGTGCCCGGCCAGCCACAGGGGTTGCTGATGCGAGGTGAGCCAAGGATTCCCCAGCCGACCTAAGCCCGGGCAGCACTTGGCTAATTATGTGCCGCCCACTGGGAACTCCTGGCCATGGTTGGTAGTGACATAGCCTGGATTTGAACTGGTGACCTCCAAGCTATAGGGCGCATCCTGCACTCCGCAGAGTGCCTTTACTGGATGCGCCACTTGGGAGCCCCATTTATATCAGTTTTTTGTCTGTTTTTTATTTAGTGTTCAGTGGTTACCTCTAATCAACTTGAGAGTATTTTCTCTTGCACTCTGTGTATGACAGACAATTTGCTTTGCTTGCAGGCCTGAAACATCAAAGAGTTATCCAGTCAATTTGATTAGAGGTAATCATTGAACACTTACAGAATAATAATCTACAAGCACCAACGTGTATTTGGTGTGGGGTTGTGTAGTTCTAAAAAGCCCACAGTAAAAAGTTGAACCCCACATTAAATGGAGTCAGCAGGCCTGTATTTACAGACACATGTCAATCTTACAAGCTGTCAACATCAGAACAAATCAAATCAACACAACTGAATGAGAGTGGTCCCCAACTTGAATGAGCAGCCATACATGTGCAGTTGATTTGATAACAGGTTTATTAAGGTCTCACAGTACACATAAAGCATTTTTACAGATTTATGTCTGATGTAAAATACTTGAAAATGTGGGTAAATCACTTCACCACCTTTTTTCCTGCAGCTGTGGTTGGGTCTTACTGATAATACCTACTGATTGAGGTTTATATTTTAGATTGATTTGTGCAATTTAATTTCTCTTTAGCATAAATAATTCAAAGAATAAAATTACATCATCATTAAATATTGATATGCATAAATTAAACACCAATGCAGAGGCTCAATACACTGTACTGGTAACCCAAGAGAACTTCGGTGTGTAAATGCAGATGGTGAGAATTTCTAGACCGTCAATCTTAACAGTTTTCTTAACTATAGTACTGTTGTTATTTAGATTGACTTTGTATATGATTTTATGTTTAATTAGTCACATCCTGGGGATTCAGAAGTAGCTCTGTGGCCTCAACAGAGCTCTCAGAAACTCTCATCTCTAAGTACATCTGGTACACCAGAATGTAACCATTAACCTGCCCCCTGCCTGTAAATAGTGTTTTGTTTGACTGAGTGTTTTTCAATAAAGATTTATTATTTTTAAGTTAGGCAGGGATGGGGTTAAGAATGTAGCCATTCCTAGATAGGATAATTAAGTGCTATTTGGGAATGGCCACATGTATAAAAAGGGAACTAAATTCTTTGTTTGAGAGAGGAGTTTGAAAGGAGGGTTCAGGGAAGGCGAATGCCAAGCCTGAACAAAGCAAGAAAGTAAGATACACTGTGATAGCAGTGCTTGGGTTTGATTCGTCTTTTGATTTGTTGTGTTTTGTTTAACCCTTTTATTTTGGTCCTTGTACCTGGTTTTATTTGTATTTTTGTAAATAAACATGCGCCTCCACGCTTTAACTACAGCTCTCTGTCTCTCAGTCTCCCTCCTGCTGGTAACCAGCCTTGCCAGTGATGCTGCCCTTTCAAAGTCTTAAATAAGGGTAATGCTGTAGGTTTGTGAGTGCTCTGCTGAGGCCACATTGAATTTAAAAAAAATCAGCAGGCTGCGTTGACTGAGACTTAATGATGTACAAAGGAAATCTAAACAAGGACTACATTCGTTTAAGATAACTGATATTTTATACCCATATGATTGGTATAAAATGATTTGATTTATTAGTTACCTTCCACATATACGGTCCATTTTAATACTAGGAAGTAATGCAACGACATCATGAGACATTGTACAAAACAAGCAGAGCTACGTGAAGAGCACTTGAAACCCTGGCACCTTGGCTTACAATTGGTTCTATGGGAAAAACGGCATGGGATTTGAAGATCCATGTAACACAATAACACACACAAAAAAAGTATTTTTATTCCAAAAAATTCCAGAGAGAAATGAAATAACGTTAAAAAGCACACAACTAGAAACTTCAGTATAAATACATGTTGTTCCTTCCCACACCTAAGTAGTTTCTTGCTTTATACTGTATATGTTTTTACCTTTACTGTTTTATTCCTTTTTGTCTTTGCAGTAGCTTCAAAATAGGGTCCAATATCACAAAAAGGCAAAGTAAAAGCTAACTGTTAAAACATCATTTGAAGCTATTTAGTTACTTTCTGAGAAGAGAATTAAACAAAAATAAAATAATTTGAAAGCTGCACTTCAATCAAAATGCATCTGGTACTTATACTGTGAGAACATCCACACTTTGAATAGCATCTGTTGTATAGAGAATAATATTCCAAGCATACTTTAAGGTTTAGTTTGAGTTGTGATTTAAAGTTAGAATTAAATTCATGTGTAGATTCCCCTAGAGCATTTGTCTTCAGATGAATCGTCAACACACATTCAAATCCTACCAGACCCATTATTACCAAAACAAAAAGATAAAATATATAATGCCCTTTACCCTAAAATAAGCTATAAGTGTTGTTACAGGGAACCGTATTATTATAATAAGGCAAAATACTGCAGTAATACATGCTTTACAATGGCGATGTGTGCCAGAGGCCTACTGATTGCTGTTAAATACACCTCATCACATAATGAGGCTGATTATTTGTGCAGCTATATTACCCAGTAGCAGTCAGTAGCGGTGATTAGGGTAACGGCTCAACCAGTTTTGTTTTCCATTAATTCAATCTTACAAAATAAACGAATTGTGGCACAGTTCTCAGATAACTAGGTTGTAATCAGCTTTGCAGATTACTAGACTGTTATCCGGGCCTCATAAAAAAAACAAAAACTGATTGGCGAGCAAATCTGCTGATTATCTAGGTATTGGCCTGCGGATTATACATCTATCACCTGCCTTACAATAAAGTGTATTTGTCACATAGCCTGGCAGAGTAATGCTTTTCTTTTCATTGAGGCTGATGACTGATTCCTTAGTCAGCTATTACATGCATTAGCTAAATAAGGCCAATTGGCTCGACTGACAGCTTTAAATGTTTGAAAAATACATTACTGGAATAAAAAAATATCGATCTATTAAGCATTTTTCTATTAAGCACTTCCTTGGCTTTAATTCTTTAAAGGTGTACACATTGTAAACCTGTTGTAATTTGTCCTTTTTTTACTGTTGGTTTTAATGATGTTTGCTGTCATTCTGAGTGGTTCTTATGGCAGTTACTCAAATATTGTGTTACTGTGTTAAGGTTCTTTGACTGTGAGTCCAGGAGTAGCTCTTCAATTCTCGATGCCTGCCATTGATATGTGTAATGCAGGCTACATTAGCCAAAGTGTCTTTATAAAAGTACAGTACTCCATCGCGTATCTGCCCATCACATATCCACTCGTCACATACCCACCCTAACCGTTTATCCGTCATGATCAACCTCTTCAGCAACGTTAGTTTATTATTGAACAGAAAAGATTAGTACAGATATTGTAGATCCTACCAAAGTTTTCGTACACTGTGTTGTATGTACTCCGTGCGATGCCATTGCTGGTAGTGTCACGTGAGCTGTTCAGTGTGTTGATATGTAAATGAGTCCTGTTCGCCTGCGGGGCGTATCAACTTCAACCTCTGTCTCGATCTCCTGCCTGTCACTCAGCAGTGAATGCACGCACCCACACGTCAGACAGCTACTCTGTCACAAGCATTAATACCCTGTATCTTTCTAAACAAGGGATGTAGGGGAGCTCTCTAATAAAAGCTGAATCTCAAAACAATAATTGTGTGAATATATTCATTGTTACAGCTGTGTATAATGGTATTTAAAACAGGATTCATTCTTCCGCCTTGTTACATATCCGCCCTTCCTGTGGTCCCACCGCAGTCGGATATGCGACAGATTTCTGTACCAGATAAAAGTGCCAGATCACTAGATGTCGCTGTTTCTTAATTCTCTTACTTGATACATGTACACTGCTGTTTTACTTTTTTATTTTTTTGGACGCTTCTCGCTCCCCCTGTTGAGAACCACTGGGTAAATGTGATGGATTAGCTACTACAACATTTCATATTAGCTGCTCATGTATAGTTTACTTTGAGTTGTTGTGATCACAAGTTTTTGAAGATTCAGATCAATGTGAATTAAAGATTGCTAAATGACAAGCTTGGTTTGTTCTCTCCCAAACTAAGCTGTATTAATAACAGTCAAAGTTGTTATAATAATGGAAAAAACTAGTGGAGGCTTTGAGTAAATTGTTGATGCTCATAACATTGCTATATATACAGCTCTGGAAAAAATTAAGAGACCACTGCAAAATTATCAGTTTCTCTGGTTTTACTATTTATAGGTATGTGTTTGGGTAAAATGAACATTTTTGTTTTATTCTATAAACTACTGACAACATTTCTCCCAAATTCCAAATAAAAATATTGTCATTTAGAGCATTTATTTGCAGAAAATGACAACTGGTCAAAATAACAAAAAAGATGCAGTGTTGTCAGACCTCGAATAATGCAAAGGAAATAAGTTCATATTCATTTTTAAACAACACAATACTAATGTTTTAACTTAGGAAGAGTTCAGAAATAAATATTTGGTGGAATAACCCTGATTTTCAAGCACAGCTTTCATGCGTCTTGGCATGCTCTCCACCAGTCTTTCACATTGATGTTGGGTGACTTTATGCCACTCCTGGCACAAAAAGTCAAGCAGCTCGGCTTTGTTTGATGGCTTGTGACCATCCATCTTCCTCTTGATCACATTCCAGAGGTTTTCAATGGGGTTCAGGTCTGGAGATTGGACTGGTCATGACAGGGTCTTGATCTGGTGGTCCTCCATCCACACCTTGATTGACCTGGCTGTGTGACATGGAGCATTGTCCTGCTGGAAAAACCAATCCTCAGAGTTGGGGAACATTGTCAGAGCAGAAGGAAGCAAGTTTTCTTCCAGGACAACCTTGTACTGGAGAGAGTTGTCTGAGGAGATCAGAAAGAAAATAATAGACAAGCATGGTAAAGGTAAAGGCTACAAGACCATCTCCAAGCAGCTTGATGTTCCTGTGACAACAGTTGCAAATATTATTAAGAAGTTTAAGGTCCATGGAACTGTAGCCAACCTCCCTGGGCGCGGCCGCAAGAGGAAAATCGACCACAGATTGAACAGAAGGATAGTGCGAATGGTAGAAAAAGAACCAAGGATAACTGCCAAAGAGATACAAGCTGAACTCCAAGGTGAAGGTACGTCAGTTTCTGATCGCACCATCCGTCGCTTTTTGAGCGAAAGTGGGCTCCATCGAAGAAGACTCAGGAGGACTCCACTTTTAAAAGAAAAACATAAAAAAGCCAGACTGGAATTTGCTAAAATGCATATTGACAAGCCACAATCCTTCTGGGAGAATGTCCTTTGGACAGATGAGTCAAAACTGGAGCTTTTTGGCAAGTCACATCAGCTCTATGTTCACAGACGAAAAAATGAAGCTTTAAAAGAAAAGAACACCATACCTACAGTGAAACATGGAGGAGGCTCGGTTATGTTTTGGGGCTGCTTTGCTGCGCCTGGCACAGGGTGCCTTGAATCTGTGCAGGGCACAATGAAATCTCAAGACTATCAAGGCATTCTGGAGCAAAACGTACTGCCCAGTGTCAGAAAGCTCTGTCTCAGTCGCAGGTCATGGGTCCTCCAACAGGATAATGACCCAAAACACACAGCTAAAAGCACCCAAGAATGGATAAGAACAAAACATTGGACTATTCTGAAGTGGCCTTCTATGAGTCCTGATCTGAATCCTATCGAACATCTATGGAAAGAGCTGAAACTTGCAGTCTGGAGAAGGCACCCATCCAACCTGAGACAGCTGGAGCAGTTTGCTCAGGAAGAGTGGGCTAAACTACCTGTTAACAGGTGCAGAAGTCTCATTGAGAGCTACAGAAAACATTTGATTGCAGTGATTGCCTCTAAAGGTTGTGCAACAAAATATTAGGTTAAGGGTCCCATCATTTTTGTCCATGCCATTTTCATTTGTTTTATTATTTACAATATTATGTTGAATAAAAAATCAAAAGCAAAGTCTGATTTCTATTAAATATGGAATAAACAATGGTGGAAGCCAATTACTTTTGTCAGTTTCAAGTTATTTCAGAAAAAATTGTGCATTCTTCGTTTTTTGTTGAGGGGTACCAACAAATTTGAGCACGTCTGTATATATATATATATATATATATATATATATATATATATATATATATATATATATATATATATATATATATATTAGTAACTCCTGAATGTGTCTAAGACTTTTGCACATCAATGTAAATATGGTGGGCAACCAGAACAGTGGAGCAGCTCCTGAACTCTTGTGAAAGCACCTTAACACAGACTTACCTTAATAAATAAAAGAGCAACAGCAATCACTCAGAATGATTTCAAACATTCTAAAAAGGTATGGTGACATCTACTTGGCTAACAAAATAATTGGTTAAATCTTACTCATTTTTCACTTCCATTGACTACATACACTGTAGGTCTCAAATGTGCAGTTTTCAAAGAAACATGTGTTATCACAAGCATATATTTTCATTTGTAAACAGATATGCTTGCTTTGCCTTGCCTTCCAGGAAGTCACTGCTTTACTTGCTAATTCGTTTCACCCTAACAGTGTTTACTGGATCAAAGAATGTTACTGTCTGAAAGCATGTCAGTTGATAGGAGAAGCAGCTGATTGGTTATTGACAGGAAAGAAGCCAGTGAAATCACCCAGGAAGTGCAAGACGGTCTAAAAGCATGGTTTGCAAACAGATTTCTTTTAAAATGAAAATACAGTACATGTTTGCTAAAACATGCATTGCATTCAGAACTGCACATTTGAGAGAAATATAATTGATGTTCATGGTGGTCAAAATGTATTGCACCATTGAGTTTTTGCTACAATTACATTAAATGTTAGGAGGCTGTGTGGTCCAGTGGTTAAAGAAAAGGGCTTGTAACCAGGAGGTCCTGGTTCAAATCCCACCTCAGCCACTGACTCATTGCGTGATCCTAAGCAAGTCACTTAACCTCCTTGTGCTCCGTCTTTCAGGTGAGACGTAATTGTAAGTGACTCTGCAGCTGATGCATAGTTCACACACCCTAGTCTCTGTAAGTCTCCTTGGATAAAGGCGTCTGCTAAATAAACAAATAATAATAAAATGTGTGTTGTACAAATACCACAAAATATCAACAATAAGTGTACAAAAATGCCAAGCTCTCAACAAACAGTACCAATCGTGCTTTCATATTTATTTTCAAACATGTTTGCTTTAACCTTTGTCTCTTTGCTTGTGAGATGCAGTTGCAGAACAGAAATATATTGACCTGTATAGTTCCCAAAACTGAGAGAACAATAGCACTAATCAATATCTGTATTAAAGATCTTCGGCAGTCTGTCCCTGTCCAATCTCTGCTCAGTATCCAACTCGGCAGAACCCCCTTCAGATTAGAGACACGCTGGGGAGCTCACAGCTAACAACAAGCATTGTGCTGCTGGGCACAGAAACATCTACCAATCTCAAATGAAACATAGATTTTTTTATTCGTAACCAACAGATACATGCTGAGGGGAATGTGAGATAAGAAATGTGCTTGTGTTTCTGTAAATGCGTATTGAGTGCACCACTGAGGGGGGCGATAAAGAGTTGTGTTTGTGAACTCAAAGGCCTCACACAGCTGAATGGGTGGATTCTTTCTTCTCTGGAATGTAGTGTAGAAGAACTAAGGTTACAGTCTGAAACACTTTTTTTTTTTCTTAATGGGCTTGGTTAACAAAACAATGCTTTTGAATTGCTTTTATAATATGGTTAATCAGCCATATATTAGATCAAGTGCTGTCCCTTTGGAAAGCAGTAAGTATCCATATTTAAGAGACTGTAATGTTTGTGTTCCACTGTGGTGGAATGGCATTGACCATTCCGCTTTATAACCAGTTATGTTGTATAAAGTAGGTCGGCCAGGATGTCCTCGGCTCACCGCGCACCAGCGACCCCTGTGGTCTGGCCAGGCGCCTGCAGGCTTGCCTGTAAGCTGCCCGAGAGCTGCGTTGTCCTCCGACGCTGTAGCTCTTGCGTGGCTGCATGGTGAGTCCGCAGTGTGAAAAAAAAGTAGTCGGTTGACGGCACACACTTCGGAGGACAGTGTGTGTTTGTCTTCGCCCTCCCGAGTCAGTGCAGGGGTGGTAGTGGTGAGCTGAGCATAATAAAATAATTGGTGAGAAAAGGGTTGTTTAACAATGTCAACATTTAAGTAGAATTGAAAACAAAGCAAAAAAATAATGTTGCAAAAGTTATGAGTCACCCTATAGAAATAAATCCAAGGTGCACCTCAGTGCTATGATATTTATAGACCTTTCTCCCTTTCAGAAAATTCAACTACAATGAAAAAGTATAACTATACACGCATCAATATTCTATGTCAGTTGTTTGTATTTCAATGAAATCTCAGGGACTGGAGTCGGACTGTTAATTTTTTTAGCTCCTGTTGCTTATTTAATACCTCTGCTTTATTGATGCTGAAATCTTTAAGAACTGGTAGCATACTGTTATGATCACTTGACCCTAGCGGTTCTACTATGTCTAATTTACATAGCACATCCTGGTTGTTTGTGCACGCCAGATCTAAAATTGCTCTGTTCCTTGTTGGGTTTTAGACTCTCTGGGTCAGGAAGCAATCATTTACTGCATTCATCAGTTCAGTTTCTATAATACCACTTCCCACAGGATGTTTATATTGGAAAAGTTGAACTCTTCCACGGTTACAGTATTCCAGTCCTTTTATTATTATTATTATTTATTTCTTAGCAGACGCCCTTATCCAGGGCGACTTACAATCGTAAGCAAATACATTTCAAGTGTTACAGTACAAGTAATAATACAAGATAAATACAATGACTTTGGTTCAAGCAAGTACAAGTGTGACAAAATACAATTCAATAATACCGCAGATAACAGTGACAGTGATAGTTGCATCAGGATATGATTAACTACAAAATATTACAGATTAAACACATGGCAGATTACAGTACTCTGAAAACAGAGGAGTTCTACAGGTGCTGTCTGAAGAGGTGAGTCTTAAGGAGGCGCCAGAATGTGGTCAGGGACTGGGCGGTCCCGACATCTGTAGGAAGGTCATTCCACCACTGCGGAGCGAGGGTGGAGAAGGAGCGGGCTCTGCAGGCAGGGGAGCGTAGAGGAGGTAGAGCCAGTCTTCTAGTGCAGGCGGAGCGCACTAGAAGACTCGCTCTACATGCATTTCTAATTTCTTCATGTAATAATATACTGTAATTTCTATTCTGACCTGGGGGGGGTCTGTAACATACTCCAATAGAAAAACCTTTAGTGCTTATACCTACCAGTCAGTGTTCCTTTCTGCCACGAATGTCTACTATCTTGTTTGCCTATGGTGCACTATTTATGAATCTGTAAAAAAGCTGCATCTTTCTGTTGTAAGTCAGTTCCAGTCATGGTGTGCAAGAGTGCAGCTCTACTAGGTGTTGGTTGATTCAGCTGGCACAGACCAGGGATGGACCAGGTCTTTGTTCCTTAATTTCTTAATTGAACGATAAGCAGGCATTGACTTTTCTGCAGATTCCCACCCAAACTCCCCAGAGGAATGGTTTCATATTACTAAAATAGTATACTTCCTAGAGTAACAAGAAAAAAGCAAGGAGAATTGTATGATTAAGACTGTTATTGGACAGTGATAGAGCATCAATCCAGCAGTTTTAATGTTCCAGCAGTTACAATACTATATGTTCACAGTTATTTAAAGGGCCAATTAAAACAGAATACTGAAGAGATAATATAGTATTTTATTGAACATTGCAGCAGTTACATGTTATATGCTAAATGGAAGGGAGATGCCATATGTAGTTTATTATTATTATTATTATTATTATTATTATTATTATTATTATTATTATATTTACTTCATTATTAGCATCTCAAGCACAATAAAAAGAAAGAAACGCTGATGTACAGTAAGCTGGGTTGAGTTGAGTGGGGGACGGAGGGGGGTGATGCTGGGACGCCAGAATCACCGTTGAGCCCTCTTGAGGTGTTGTGGGCTAGTCGACGAAACACAGTTACCCTACAAGTACAAGTACCCTACTTAGCTCAATCCAGACGGTTGTCATGCTGATGCACTGGGGAGACCGCACTGTGGTTGATCCCCGGACCCAGCATCATAGCCATTGTGTGTGCTGATGCGCTGGGATAAGGCAAAATAAGCTGATCTCTGGAGCCAGCATTAAACTTCAGCCATCAACACCAGACAGAAGGATATCTACATCATCAGATGGAAGGAAACACAAATGGATGGAGATGTAGATGGATCACATTAGTCTACTGTAAAGCTACATCTTAGTTGGTTCTTATCTTGGTGAGAGCCGAGTTCAAATCAGCATGAAGTTTTAACATCTACTTTCATGTAATGGAAATTATAACTTATAGTGGTATTTTTTTTTTAATTACTGTATTTACTACACTAGTTAAAATGCAATCCTTGTTTTAGCACTAAGTAAAATAATCCTGGGATAACGCATTAAACAATACCAGCATTTTATACTTTATAAAAATAGTACTTTGTTTCTTTTCCTAAGCCTTTTTGTATTTCATACTCTAAATATATAAACCATGGTTTCAGGTCCAATGTTTCATTTTGTCAATGTGAAGTTCATTGTACTTAACAGGCAGACAATTAGCTCATATGTTACACAGCTGATGGTGACTCAAGGAACGCTAATTAGCATGGTAACGTCAACTTTTGATACAATTCAGTTAATGTAAAAAAAAAAAAAAGACCATACTATTGCCACGAAAAGTCAAGAACTTTTCTTGTTTCATTATTTAAGACGTAATTATTGTGATACATCAGTATTTATTTATTTAAATACTGTATGTTTTTTAAAGTTTGCACGGTAAACAACACAATTATTATCAATGGCGTCAAGGCACGGATATATGAATATGAATTTGCTTACCTTTAAAAAACAACAATATGCAATTTCAAACGTCATAAATGTAATGAGTGGAAATACGATTGAAATGTCTGAGGTAAGATCTGCATTTTATTTAGTTTAAACTTGTACTATGTGTATTTATCCTTTTTGCGTGCTTGTGTTTGTTTTTTTATTTATGTATTTGTTTATTCCAAATTCCATTATTTATTCTGGCTGTGCTTCCCACATTAAAAATCTGGCAAATGTCAGACGTGAATGTCCACTTCAGTATTTACAAAATAAAAAGCAAACCCTCATCTTATAGGACGCAATACATGCATCACTTTGTAGCAATAGCCTATTTAATATTCAGTTATAAAAATATGTGTATCTATTACTATAAATAAATTATTATTATTATTATTTTCATCTTTAAACACCTTGGGCAGATGAGCAACTTAATCTCAGGTTTTCAGGATGATGGAAATATAAGATGGCCTGTACAGACAAACCATAGAAAAAGAATGTTACGTTTCCCTATTACCCACCATCTAATGAAATGTCATTGAAATCTGAGGTGCAAATGTGCAAAGTTCTCAGGTAATTTGACATAGACGTCACCTCCATGAAAGAGATCAATGGAATACAGTAATAGAAGACAAATACAATTTTTCATTGCAATACATGTCTTTAAATAATAACGAAGCCCTGAAAATAAAAAGGATTTAGTTATTCATAAGAACATAAGAACAGAAAGTTTACAAACGAGAGGAGGCCATTTAGCCCATCTTGCTCGTTTGGTTGTTAGTAACTTATTGATCCCAGAATCTCATCAAGCAGCTTCTTGAATGATCCCAGGGTGTCAGCTTCAACAACATTACTGGAGAGTTGGTTCCAGACCCTCACAATTCTCTGTGTAAAAAAGTGCCTCCTATTTTCTGTTCTGAATGCCCCTTTATCTATCTCCATTTGTGACCCCTGGTCCTTGTTTCTTTTTTCATGTCAAAAAAGTCCCCTGGATTGACATTGTCTATACCTTTTAGGATTTTGAATGCTTGAATCAGATCACCACGTAGTCTTCTTTGTTACTTGTTATGCCAATACCGTGCAGATAAATTGCACGAGCGTCTCTCTTTTGACCAGCTAGAGATGAAGTGGCAAGTAGTGGCCAGTTAGTGAGGGCCTCTCATATATTATAATGTTAGGAAACATGTCCCTACAGGGTATTGTCTGTAAACGGGAAAGTGGCATTCTAAAACAAACAGATTCAGGGGTTAGACAACCCACCAGAAGTGTGCTGTTCCTGATATGACTTAATACGTGTGTTATGCAAATGAAACCCCTGAGGTAAACCCGTAGCCTGCGATATGAAAAGGCTGTGACGATTCAGTAGACTAAGAAGAGGTACGACAGGTGCTCAGCTGGCTTTGGCCTGTGACTAGGTGTCACAAGCTGGCTTGAGCAGTGACGTCAGATCCGGAACAAACACACAGCACTGCGAGTGAAATGAAAGGAATTAACTGGCATCTGACCCAATATGGGCATTAAAGACATTGTCTTCATATTTTATAGTACAGTAGTCTCAGGCTAAGAGAACACCCCTCAGGAAGCAAGCAAAGTGTTAACTTAGCCGAAGTGTTCTTTAAGACGGAGTTGACCACCAGACACAATATGAATCCATAAATAAATACTGTACATACATATGTATTACTTGTCATGACGCATGTGCATCAACATATGAAATGAATAGAATAAGTAAGAGAAAAGCAATAGGCAAGTATATGTTAATAAACTATAATAATAAAGTAAGAGACCCAACTAACATTAATAAACTGTCAAACTAAATTAACACAGCACCCCTATTCATAAAAATTCAGCAGCAGCTACTTGTACAGGAGCAAAAAATTATTTAACAGAAGAGAAAACGCCAAATTCATTGACAACTTGTGTCTGTGTGACAGAAAATGTCACTAGGCCTTTGCTTAGGCCTGGTCATCAGACTTTCATTGACTCACTAACTGTTTTAAACATGGACTGTGACCATGGACTGCTGTATAAGAACTAAACTTACCTGGCCAGGTTGAAGACCAGTGGCAGATCCGGAGCATCAGTGGGCACACTAACAGCCATGGAAATCAAAAAGACAATGAAAGAGTTAGTAACATCAAACCAAACAAAGAACTGAACTGCATTGCAAATTGACTAAACATCTATTAATCAAAATGAATGATCATTGTTGTAAATCTGGGGGGGGAAACAGAGTTGTTGTTGTTATTATTATTATTATTATTATTATTATTATTATTATTATTATTGTTGTTGTTGTTGTTGTTGTTGTTGTTGTTGTTGTTGTTGTTGTTGTTGTTGTTGTTGTTGTTGTTGTTTTATTTATAAAACACATGCTGGCTGGCTGGCTGTGCTCTGCAGACAAAATGGAGGTTACAGAAAGCTAGCAAGACCTATTTAAATTGCCTGAGCTAATTAGCACACCTGAAAAGGTGGTGGTGCTTCCCTTAAGAGGTGCTTTGTAGCACCTGAGGAGAGGCAGTTATTCAAGAGTCATTCTGGAAGGGACACAAATCTAGTTGCAGGCAAGATTGTCTGTAGACAGAAATAACTCTGCTCAAAACCATCACAGTCTGAAGCCTAGTGAAATGAGAGTGAGAAGGGGCTGGTATTATTCTTTTGTTTTGTTTGTTTTATTTAATGGAAATTAACAAGGAGCTCCTGCACATTGCACCTGGAAAATAAAAAAAAAAATGACAAAATGTGTTCACCACACACTACCACTCCAATCTATTAGTCTACAACATGTCTGTGAATGTTTGCCTCATTGAACACAGCTTATGTGTTGCAAAAATATAGTGTTTGGAGGCCACATTGTTTTTACCTTACACTATGTATTCCCTCAGAAATGCTTTGTTTTTGTTAATGCAGTATAGTTTGTAGTTAAATCTGCTATCGAGGTTCTTCACCTAGTGGCATCAAAAGTCATCGGTAAGTGGGAAAGGGTTAAGCTAACAGGGTCCGCTTGTCACGAGATATCAAGTAAGAAGAATTGGAGGTGAGCAAATAAGAAAACTCCAATCTAAATTAATAGCCTAAGACTTTGATAAGAAGGGAACCTTTCTGAGTAGGATTTAGTCGTTTTAGTTTACTATTACAGTATCTCATGCTGCAGATGTATTTCATCCCTTTATCGGCCTACCCGTTATCACAAATCTAATTTGTTTAAAGGCTGGATTGAAATCCTTCTGAGCCAGGCCCAGCAATTTGTATTTGATTTCATTCTGGAAGGCAAGCTTAAAAGGGGGTCTGAACAAGCGCTCCCTGATAAGAGTGTAGATAATGTAACTCTAAGCTGGGGGGGACTGCTAATGTATAGATTTGGTAACAAGAGTAATCACCAATTCAAAGAAGTAATTTTATTTACACAGCTGAGCTCTGATAGAATTGTCTTATTGCTTCTAAAGTAACTTGTCTGAAATGTCGCTTTTTTAAATTTACGTTTCCCCGGACTGATACAGCATTTTCAGTTTTTTTTTTCCCTGACCTATTTCAACTTAATACTGGACTGTTGAAAACCAAAGACAAGGAACCAAAATAAATGGGCAGCTAAGCTACCTCTGCGTCTTTATTTTGCTTTGTTTTCTCATATTCCAACACTGATGAATTGGTCAGTAGACTATTTGTAAAAATACACTTTATTTAAAATTTATATTGTAATATTAAACATTACATTGTTGATTTTGACTTGTGTTGACTGTGAGAGCGTCACCCAACAGATTATTAAATATCTTTAGTTTCTGGCTTTGAGAACTTTGATCTTTTTTTGAGAAGTACCTTTTAATAACATTCCCCAATCATTTATTATTCTTGTATACTGAATAGAGGGATCTATGATGAGTCAAATATGAAACTAAATGGTTATACCAGATTTAATAAGGGTTTCACAATTCTATGCTTCAAGTCACTAATAAGGTTTTATTGGATCAGATGGTTCTATATACAGTATAAGACCTGAACTCAATGAGGGTTCCAGAGCAAGTCCCTATATGAAACCATATGACTATTTTCTCTGTCCTCTAGAAATGTTTTAACCATCTCCTCCTATCTATTTCCAGAATCTTATTGAGACCAGGTAAAGTAGATGGAGATTAAGATCAAATGTTTTTTTTATAACCTAACTGTTCCCTGACAAATAAGCTCAGTCATAGAGCATACTTGTTATGCCATACTTGCAGCATGCTCTCTTCCTGCTTATGACTTCACTGTTGCTAACATAACCATGTCATTTTTTTGTAAATGATTGCGTGTAATTGTGAACAACGTTTTTTTGTTGTTGTTGCTTCCTTTTTTGTGAACAACTTTTTATTTAATCACAAAAACACATAGACAGATAAAGAAAACGTAACATATAATACTTTTTTTTTTTTTAAATGAATAAATAAATAATATATGAGTCTAATGCGATTGTTTCTGATGATGGGGCCCAATTATATATGTAACCTGTAAATAATTTGTGAAACTACACCCGTCCACATACTTATCATGGCAGAGCCGGCTAAATGTAATTTGTGGATCTCTCTAGTATCGCTATATCATGGAAAAAATGTAACCACACAGATTTGTATGATATATCAGGCCCCACCCAGCCACTCAGGATAATTTTCTTTGCCTCAGTCAATGCCGCAAGAAAAATCTGTTTAAAGTGAATGTAAGATTGAGTGATGAGTCACATGCTAAGAGAAGCACCCTATGGCAGAGGGGCAATTGAGTGCCAATCAATCCTGACATAATTGGAACAACATATTTCCAAAAATCTCTAATTTTGGGACATTCCCAGAACACATGCATATAGGTGCCAACTGCTCCCTGGGTGCACGTATGACAAAGGGGGTCATCTACACATCTCATTTGGAACCTTCTGTATGGAATTGCATAGGCTTTGTGTAAAAATTAAAAGTTAGGTTGGCCAGGGTGTCCTTGATTCACAGCACACCAGCGAACCCTGTACACTGGCCAGACGCCTGCGGGCCTGCCTGTAAGTTGCCCAGAGCTGCATGGTCCTCCAACGCTGTAGCTCTAAGGTGGCTGCATGGCGGGCCTGCAGAGTGAAAAGGAGCAGACGGCTGATGGCACACATTTCGGAGGACGTGTGTGTCCGTCTTCCTCCCTCCCGAGTCAGTGTGAGGGTGGCAGCGGTGAGCCAGGTTGAAATAAACAATAATTGGGCTTACCAAATTGGGGAGAAAATAAGAAATATAATTGGTGATTCCAAATTTAAAAAAGAAAAATAATGTATAAGTTGGTGAGCCAGGTTCCAGAGGACATAAACATATTCTCCCAGATATGTTCCCAAGAAGGAGCAAAATTATAAGGGTGCAATTCCCTTGTCCGTATGCTATTAATTGGTAAGGGATCTGTGTTATGAGAAACAAAATGATTATACAGTAAGGATACTATCCTAGGGTTAATCTGGGAAAAGATATTTGTGACAGGGTGAGAGGGTACTGTCCCACAGAACACCATACGCCTTAAAGGCTGAGCAAAGCCTTAGGTACAAAAAAAAAAGAAAAGCCGGGGAGCCGGTAGGTTTCCTGAAGGTCTTGGAATGTACACAGACCATGACAACCAAACATATCATGCAGAATATGAATATTTTTGTTAGACCAGGGAGGGTATACAAAGGGTTGAGAGCCAGTTAACAGGAAAAACATTGTATTTATACCAAGAAAGTTATTAGCCTTTCTCCAGACATCCAATCCAAAGAAAGAGCCAATAGCAGTGGGGAGAAAGGGCATCCCTACCACGTACCCCTACTGAGGGTGAACTGAGAAGACATAATCAAACCGGTTTGAACGCAGGCAGTAGGGCTGCTATACAGTGTGCGGATCATATTGATAAATGGCTGACCAAATCCAAAGTGCTCAAGAACAGCCCATAGATAATTCCACTCATCTCAATCAAAGGCTTTCTCTGCATCCAGGGAGAAAACCACACACAACACAGGCTGATGAGAGGCCGAGAATTCATACAATAAAATATAGTTTGCCTTGGAGATTTGGAACATATATAACAGGCAACAGTCAACTCTCACAACAAAACATCAACCAATTTAGATGTTAAAACACACAAACAAGCAGCCCATTCTCAATAGACAGTAAAAATAACATATAAGGACACACAACACACAGTCCAGTCACAAAGTGACAAGTCGAATACAAATAGAGAACAGTACCCAATCTTGAGCAGTATAGTCAAATACAATATAACAGAGAAAATATTTAACAAAATAAGCTGCAAGCAGGAAATATCAAAATCAGTTTAAATAGAAAACATGACCAAAAGGTTGAACTGGAACCCTATGACATTTACATAGAAGCATCCAGAGTCTTCAACTTGGATATGAAGCTAGCGGTGTCCTCTGGATTGTTGAAAACAGCTGGGCTGTCCTAGTGCAGTATCTTCAGCCAGGCAGGATAAAGCAGGAAACAAGGTATCCCATGCTGTCTGCAGTCTTGGACCATTGATGAAAATGTCTTCCTCTGAGCAGCTGTCTCACTACTAAAATCCGGAAAGAAGCGAAGCATACTGCCGCTGATCAAAAGCTTGTCTTTATTTTGCTTGGCAGCTTTCAGAATGTCCTGTCGATCATTGTATCGCAGAAGTTTAAAGACGACAGTGCAAGGTTTCAGAGCAGGGACCTGGGCTGTATAGAATGTAGAAAAACCAATAGATGGAAGCCATTTGGGGATGCTAGCTTGAAGAAAAGGTAGCATGTCGCCCCCCTTGATCGATTCTGGTAGTCCCACCAGCCTCCTGTCCTGTAGATCCTGAAGACAAGAGAAAAGTGACTTTATATCTGTAGTTGTCTCGTATAGTCAAGATTTTTCTGCTGGGCTGCCTGGATAATATCGACACGTTTAACCAGCTCAGGTATCTCTGCCAATATAGCTGCCATTTTTGTGTCAATCTCTGCACATGCAGCTTTGTCTGGGCTAGTTCGTCCCGCAAAACTTCAATATTAGCAGAGACTGCTGCCAGCGGGTCCTCAATTTAAGCCACCGCTTTGGCAAGGAAGGCTTTCAGATCCTGTCACTGGACATCAGAAATCGAGGTTGTTCCTTCTCCGCCATGACAGTATTCGAGAAGGTAAGATGTTTTTTCGTCCTTCTTGTGCCTTCCTTTTTATTAGGATCAGTTTAATTATTTATGTCACATACTGTAGACTAGCTATGGAGATCACACAGGTCTCTTCAGATGAGAAGTGGAAACTGAAGATAAATGTCTTTTTTGTATAGCTAGGTCAACAGTTTTGCATCCCCCTATAGAATTAACTAATTTTTCTTCATAAAGTCAAATGAAACCTGCTGAATAATGTTATGTTAAAGGGTATAATAAGGACCTTTTTATTTTATTGTGTTACATGTTCCCATGTGTTGCTACAACTGTTTATGTAAGGTGTGTGTATTGTTCTATTTATTTATTTATTTTTACATTTTGACCACTTTTATAAACTTTTAAACTGCATTCCATCAAGATGGCTTCACATGTATGGCTTCAGATGTAGACATCTATTTCTTGTAATTTTTTTTCCTCCTCCACAAAAGCAAAACTTTTGCTTCAAAAGATGTTTCCTAAAATTCTTTGTTTTCGAGAAATTTCTAGAAATTATAAATTTCCACTGGGTTATGTAAACTTTTGACTATAACTGTATATATATTTTTTCTCAATCCTAAAATTCTAGCTGATGCGAAACTTTTGGCCATAGCTGTACTGCAGTTTTCTTACATTTTTTTTTCTTTAATGTAACTTACATTGCAGCAATGAATACTGCTTTTGAGGGTAAAATGTATTACTGACTCCAGAGGATACTATATGTCGAAAAAGTCACCCTGCATGTCTACTCTGTGCGTCTTGTCAGGACAGAGCCAGAGGTGATGGTACCGGCAGGTAGATTATGAATGTGAGAATGGACAAATGTCTCTTGCGAATGATTTTCAATCTTGTTGATCATAAGACAAGTAGCCAGTGCACTGTTGAGGTCTGAAAGGTTAGAGTGCTATAAAGATGTTGGTAGTCTCTGGTTTGTTTATGCACTGACACTTTATTCCTTGATGGTGGTTTTCTTGCATCACTGGCATTCACAGATACTGGAACTAATTCTCCTGGTGCTTGACTCCAGACTAGTATCAGTATAAGATATAAGATGGGGGAGTGCTTGTCAGTGAATCCTGAGCACCTGTTGGAAATGGGAAAGAAAGATGTTTTTTTTGGGTTTTTTTAATTAGAATTAGGAATAAAGTCAAGGCAGAAATGGAGGGTGGTGGAGTGATTTCTGGTTTCTTTATGCTAAGAAAATAAGCAGCATAGTAATTCATTAGCTGCTAGGTGGTGAGCAGCACTTGCTGTACTTGTACCATTAATGTTAGCAACAGTATTTGGATACCCAGCATGCACAATGCTGCTGAGGCTCTGTGTTGCCATGTGTAATCTAACTTTAACAAGAGAGTCATTTTAAGATGTACGAGACTAGGTAGAGCATGGAGGTCAGGTAGCAAAGCTAGATTAATTTGTAATTCCACCTTTGTAACCAGTTATAGTTCAGCCCTGAGAAATGATTATGGCTTTTCCCTGTCAGCTGTAGTGTTTGTAAATCTAAGGGCAAGCCAAGTGCTACTAAATGAGATTTCAAATACCCATGTCGCTTATCCAGTGATTTTTTTTGAACAACAAATCTCATTTTCTTTCCAGCCCAGTTTCCAGCTCTAGCTACTTAGTAAAAATAAATAATTAGAATGCTATACATTATTCATAGCTGGCTCACATTCCATTAATTGATAAACATTAATTAATGTTTAATAAGTACATGCATCTAATTTTCAGTTTTGAGAATCCTCAGATGGTATACTAAACAGACATAACAACTTTCAAATGCATCCTTACCAGTTTAACTAACAAGTGAAAAGTGTGATGTATTGACATTTATGATGAATAATTGAGTAGTTCTGTCGTTTTCATATCAGAGCAACAGCTTGCCTTGCATTACTTGTGTTATCCAGTAGGTGGTAGTATTGTGTTCTACATAACCTTATTGTTTCTTTTTGTGCGTCAAAATAACATGTGCACATTCATTGTTTTCCTGGATGTGCAGGTGATTTTAGCAATATTATAATAAATAAGTCTTTCAAATACACTTTAACAATCATCAATGCCAAGGCAGCTGTGAGTTGAATTGCCTTTCCTGCTCATTATCTACAGAACTTAAAACACTGCTCAAAAATCTGAGCACACCTTAACAAATCTCTTACCCTTCGGAAAAGAGACGCTGATGATCCTTTAAGGGTGAATATAGGTTGTGGCTAATATAGAAGGTGGCTACTACCTGTCTGCCAAAAACATTGGTGCTTCTTGGTAAAGCAGAATCAGATTTTCAAATAAGTTAGAACTGCCTATAAAGAACTTTAGACATTCAGATGTGCTATAGTACTGTAGTTTTTATTTTATTTTGTATTCTTTATTCAAATGGTTTGGGTACATGCCTTGCAATCATTGACTGGTCTCATCCGCACTGTTCATGGTGGTCCTAAAGTTTTGCATGCTGAGTTTCACGGGGTAATGGAAGTGTTATTTATATCTACTTGCAAAAACAGCGTAACAAGAGCTCTATTTGTATGTGACCACTGATGCTTCCAAAATCCCAGGCAAAAATCCATTAACCCTGGGTGAGCGGGCATTAAGATAGCCATCACTGTTAAGCAGAGAGGCGGTCCCAAACTCCTGATAAACACCTGCTTGGCCCCCGTGGTCCCATGAAGGATTACAGCGTTCCAATTGTGCAACTTCTGTTTAAACTGATGAATTAATACACACAAGGGATGGTTGTTTTATTTTGCATTCTAGCCAATGGCCTTGTCTTTGAACTTGAGTTTTTTTTTTCTTTCCTGGTGTATTATCTTCTAATCTTTTATCTAAAGCCAAATGCATTTGAGGAGACGTTTTTTTTTTATTACAAATGTTGCACACACACACGCACACAATAAGAGACCCAGTCTCTGTGTCATAAATAAATAGCTACTGATTCTAGACATCAGATAATTTATCCATGGTTTTGACTTGCTGTATATTTTTGTTCTTATTAAATCTTTGAACTCAGTTAATATGTTGGAGAATAAATCACTTTCTTCTCAATTACCTGTATCAATTACTTATTAAAACACAGTTGTAATAGATAAAAAATACATGGTTGATGCTTTCAATGACCATTTCATTGAAGCTGGACATGTGTATGATAGGTCTACTTTTTACTGTTTCAGATGAACATGATTTAATGGTGAGGTTTGTGTGTCCTTTTAGCTTTTCATTGCAGTCTGTTTCTGAATTAGAAGTACTGGCTGAGTTGGGCAAATTTGACCATACAAAGTCTGCTGGATTTGATGGTACTGATCCATTTTTTTCTTGATAAAAATTATAACTGTGCAGTTATTGTTATTGATTTATCTAAGGCTTTTGATACTTTAGATAACTCAATTCTCTTGAATAAGTTGTGCGATACTGGTTTTGATATTAATTCTCTTGCATGGTTTCAAAATTATTTTCAAAATAGCAGTGTGTAAAATATGATTCTGAATCTGTTTCTCAAGGTTCTATATTGGGCACTACCCTTTTTTCAATTTATATTAATAATATTGCTCAGGTAATAGGCAACTCTTATATTTATCTTTATGCAGATGGTCCTGCCATTAGTAATGTCTGATTTGCAACTTAGCTTTGATAAAATTCAACAAGCCTTCTATGACTTGCATCTTTTGCTGAACATTGATAAAACTGTTGATAGAAAAAATACAACAGGTTCTCTTAATAGTGTTTGCAAAATGTTTACTTCTAGTAAGATAGAATTAGAGCAAGCAGCAGTTTATAAAGGTTTAGGTATTTGGCTGGACAGTGCTTTGTCTTTTAAAACCCATATTGATAAAGTTCAATCTAGAATTGTTTTTCTATTTTGCAATAAATCATGTTTTACATGTTCCGTATACTGGATTATGGTGATGTTGTCTATAAAATGTACTCGAAAGCTACTTTGGGGAAGCTTGATGCTTTATACCATTCTGCTATAAGATTTATAGCTGGTGCTTCTTATCTTACTCATCACAATCTTTATATTATGGTTGAATGGACTTCATTGCACACTAGGTGATTGGATCATAAGAACATAAGAAGTTTACAGACGAGAGGAGGCCATTTGGCCCATCTTGCTCGTTTGGTTGTTAGTAGCTTATTGATCCCAGAATCTCATCAAGCAGGGTGTCAGCTTCAACAACATTACTGAGGAGTTGGTTCCAGACCCTCACAATTCTCTATGTAAAAAAGTGCCTCCTATTTTCTGTTCTGAATGCCCTTTATCTAATCTCCATGTGTGACCCTTGGTCCTTGTTTCGTTTTTCAGGTCAAAAAAGTCCCCTGGGTCGACATTGTCAATACCTTTTAGAATTTTAAATGCTTGAATCAGATCACCACGTAGTCTTCTTTGTTCAGGACTGAATAGATTCAATTCTTTTAGCATAGGACATGCCTTTTAAACCCGGGATAATTCTGGTCGCTCTTCTTCATTGGTTTAGGTTAGTTTATAGAACCCTGATTGGGAAAACCCCACTATATCTGCACAACCTATTACAGTTCTCTGCTTCAGTTTAAAATTTAAGATCAAATTCATTTATTAGATTGGTTCTTCCCAGAGTATCCACTCTTTTGGGGTATAATTCATTCAGTTTGCGGCTGCTCATGACTGGAATGAATTTCAAATCAAATTAAAACTACAGAGTTTAATTTCGGAGGATGATTTTAATCAGAATCTGAATTCGCTGTTGTCTGATGCATGTGTATGTACTTTTTAATGTGTTATTTATTTATTTTCTATGTTGAATTTGTTTGCTTTGTGCTGCTGTGATGTTTGCCTCTTGACCAGATTGTTGTTGTAAATGAGAATTTGTTCTCAATCTTCTTATCTGGTAAAATAAAGGTTAAATGAAGTGAAATTAAATAGTGTGGTGTCTTCTATGCAGTTAATGTGAAATTGGGTGCCTGTAGGGGCAGAGTTCCCTGCCAATCATTGAGCAGCCAGTGCAGAACTCAATTTTGTGTGGCGTGGTGCACAACGACAGAATGCTTTTACTATTTAAATTGTGGGAAGGTGTTTGTAACAACGTGGAAATCTCATGATAGAAACATTACAAGTTATTTCAACCTCCTTTTTTATTTGAATAATGTTCCAATGCAACGAATGTGGTGTAGTTGTTTTGAATTCTTGCAATACATCAATTCTTGTAATACTCACTGCACTAGGGTTTTTTGTTTTGTTTTTAAGAGGGACTTCAGCCTTATTTTGTTTTAGTATCAAGCTGACTGAAACAAAACATTGATGGAAACAGGGTCCCATTTCATACCCATTTGAGGCATTCCAGGTTTCATGGTCAGCTTCAATAGTCACACTTGACCTATGGGTCTAGGAAACTACTCAAAATGAGCTGCTGCTGGTGCACTGTGCTCAACACCAGCTGTCCAGTCCTGCTATTCGGTACCTTATAACCTTATAATACTGAAACTATTTTTAGCCGCTATAAGACTTTGGGAATGCAGAATTATTAAATTTGCAGTTATCAAAGGGAGAACTTGTGAATGACTGACATTGCATCTTGATGTATTCTCCTCCTCTATAGACAGAGGTACAGTAGTCCCTGTTTAATTAATTGATATCTATCCAATTATCTATTTTTTTTCTTCCACCAGCATAGAAAAAGCCTTCTCAGTTTGCTATGAAATGGCAGCGATATGAATAACTGTTTACTAATGTGTGTATCGGACATTTAAAATTGAACATTAACGTATTTAAATCATGTCCCAATTTAACAATAAATAAGTTATTATATTTTTTTATGTAGTGTGTCCAATTATAATTTCCCCCCTGATTTTCTCCCAGTTTGGAATGCCCAATTGCTTTTCCCCTCACCGCAGCAATTCCCCATATGGCTCAAGAGACCCGAAAGTTCAGTGGGCGTCCTCCGATCCCACGACCAAGCCAACTGCCTTTTTCACCCAGGAACTCGTGAGTGGATGTCAGTGAGCTACCAACCTCTGGAGGACAAAGGTCAGCCCTGCATGTGTCTACTCCGAGCACACTGGGCACCTGGCCAGCAGGGTTCACTGTAGAGCGATGAGGAGAAACAGTCCCTGCTGGTTTTACCTCCCTAACCAACAGCAGTGCCTGGGCCAATGCAAAGCTCCCTTCGGAGTCCCCAGCGAAGACTGGCCTACTTCGCACAGCCAGGACACGAACCTGGACTGTATTACTTGCCCTGCGCACCACACTGCTGCGCTTCTACAAGGTGAGCCACTAGATTTCTTCTTTGGTAACATCCAATTTGTACTGGAATCCTACTTTTGTCACTCTGACAGTTTGACCAAGGTAAGGAGACTCAGAGTCAGGATTTGCAGGGAAAATAAAACTTTTATTATTATTATTATTATTATTATTATTATTATTTATTTCTTAGCAGACGCCCTTATCCAGGGCGACTTACAATTGTTACAAGATATCACATTATACATTATACAGATATCACATTATTTTTACATACAATTACCCATTTATACAGTTGGGTTTTTACTGGAGCAATCTAGGTAAAGTACCTTGCTCAAGGGTACAACAGCAGTGTCCCCCCACTGGGGATTGAACCCACAACCCTCCGGTCAAGAGTCCAGAGCCCTAACCACTACTCCACACTGCTGCCCTTTTAATTAAACAAAATACACAAAACAAATGGCACAATGGCCAACCAAAAAGACAAACACAAAAACAGGCTTTAAACAAACTATACCCAAAAGAACCACTCACTTTCTCACACAGGTCTTCTCAATCTCACAAACACTCACCAACTAACATACCCAACCACTCCCTTTTATACAGGTGCCTGGGCTAATTGGGCAATTCGCACCTCATTAGCCCAGGCACATTCTACTCATTCCTCACACAAACTCACTGAACCACACCCCAAACTCACTCTAAACAATACAAAAAATACAAAACCACCACAAAATAGGCTGCACCCCATCACAGTGACCTACTTGCAATTACTTGAAATTTATTTCACCACATTTCTGCTCAATTCTGTATGTGGTTAATCGTGTGGTGCATGTTGGGCACCTGCTTCCCACCTCCAAGTTGATAATCTTGCTGCTGTAGGATCAAAGCATTTAACTGGCAGTGATTTAGTCATTAGCGGAATCAGCTGGTTTGTTACAGGAAAGAAAGGTTAAGAGGTGGGAATGCCCAATGAATTGCAAGAAACACAGACTACCTAAAGTACCTAATGCATTTTTCTTTTTTCTCATGAAAAAGTTTACTATATATTATTACTGTGTTTCTTTCAAGTGAAGCAAGATTTACAGAAATGTTTATTTAATCATTTTTAAATACGTTTATATGGACGGACAAAATGTCTGCACCTGTTGGCAACCGCTGTCAAATAATTAGTTCAACAGCATCCTCTTGTATGATGTAAAACTTGTAAGTGGTGTTAAGAAAGGAGAAGAGCATGCTGTATAAAGTAGTCAGGATTTTACAAGGTTTGTGGGTTTTGTAATTGTGTAAAGAAAAAAAAAAATCTCTCCCAAGGTTATAAGAACATAAGAAAGTTTACAAACGAGAGGAGGCCATTCAGCCCATCTTGCTTGTTTGGTTGTTAGTAGCTTATTGATCCCAGAATCTCATCAAGCAACTTCTTGAAGGATCCCAGGGTGTCAGCTTCAACAACATTACTGGTGAGTTGGTTCCAGACCCTCACAATTCTCTGTGTAAAAAAGTGCCTCCTATTTTCTGTTCTGAATGCCCCTTTATCTAATCTCCATTTGTGACCCCTGGTCCTTGTTTCTTTTTTCAGATCGAAAAAGTCCCCTGGGTCGACATTGTCTATACCTTTTAGGATTTAGAATGCTTGAATCAGATCACCACATAGTCTACTTTGTTCAAGACTGAATAGATTCAATTCTTTTAGCCTGTCTGCATACGACATGCCTTTTAAACCCAGGATAATTCTGGTTGCTCTTCTTTGCACTCTTTCTAGAGCAGCAATATCCTTTTTGTAACGATGTGACCAGAACTTAACACAATATTCTAGGTGAGGTCTTACTAATGCATTGTAAAGTTAACATTACTTCCTTTGATTTAAATTCAAGACTTCTCACAATATATCCCAGCATCTTGTTGGGCTTTTTTATAGCTTCCCCACATTGTCTAGATGAAGACATTTCTGAGTCAACATAAACTCCTAGGTCTTTTTCATAGATTCCTTCTTCAAGGAAGCTGACGGTGGAACTGTAAAAAATACAAACTATTACCTGCTCTGAAATAGTGACTTGTTTTCTCCCAAATCCATTACTCGTTTGCAGGAGTCATGATTTGTCTGACTTTTGGGCTTACCAGACAATGCAATTTGACAGAAGCAATATGTTTAATCCTTTATATATGACAGGCATTAGAGTCTCTACAAAGACTAACTGTAAAGCCATAAATATTTGCGAGCCTTTTGTTGTGTGTTTTTCGACTATGAAAAAAAAACGTAAACATTTTTGGCATGAATAGCAAATTTCACTAACAATACATACTTCGTATATTGCAACAGGTCAACAACATTTCTGGAGCAAAATAGGTTTTATGGGTGTGATTCGCCAAATACTTTGTTTGTGAATATTTGTGGCTTTACAGTATTTGCAAGAACTTTTAGGATGTTGAACTTTCTCTGGATCTTTCTGAAATTATTGCTAGAGAACCAAATGGCTTGATGGTTAGAAAATTCAGCCTGGTATTTGAAAGATGTGGGTTTGATGCTTGGCTGGAGCGCTCCCTGGGGCAAACTATATAGAGTGGATACACAATGGTTTAAAGTGGGTAAGAATGTTTTCTGTTCATCCCATGCTTAAATAACCATGTTATTATGATGAAAAGTTATTTATTTATTTTGTTTTATGGATTAAATGTCGCCATTGCTGCGGGGAGCTCTGAGTTGCAAGCTTCGCAAATCTGTTATTGTGACATCAAAACCCATTGAAACGGGTAAAACTCCACTCCACTGGCTAGTGATTGAGATATTTTTTTTTTGTTTTTTTCCCCACACCAGCTGGCCATTAAAATCTGAACAATAAATACACTTTTGAACACCAATACACATAGTATACATTCTAACTACTGACATGGCTGGCATTCTCGTTGCTGTGTTTCTATTAATTTGATTGAGCAATCAGACATTACAGTCATGTCACAAATCACTCTGCCTGTGCATATAGGTTTCCATGTGAAGTGGGAATGTGACTAAACAATAAGACCCTCCTTTCAAACACTAGTTTCACACCACAACTTTCTTGTGAATGGTTGCTTTTTTATTGATCAGATTTCAGAGTGAGGGATTAAATTCTCTCTCGGTCACCTTTCAAACACAGACTTGATTGAAGATGGACACCTTTTCAAAAGCGTTGTTTACTTGTTTACTATTTAAAAGCAGATAAATAAATACTATATGTGATAGGGAGGACCCTGTCGCTGCTGCTTTGATAAACCAGAGGATGTGCCCAAAGCTGAGCTGATTGGGAGATCCTGCGTGCCTGGGGAGCTTACGCCTGTATAAGAAGGCAGCAGCACCTATGTTCCAGGCTACTGCACGCCCATTGCTACACAAACAGGTGCTGAGCGAAGCTTGCTTTGTGTACAACTGAGGAAAGGATTACTACACACAACCCTTCCACTCCAAGATGGTGCTCGTGAAGGCATTGCCCAACCAAGACCATCGGGAAAGGTTGGAGTCACCAGGAGATTGCCGAGACTTCACTAGGTCAGTTTAGGGGATTTGATCCCAAACAAGTATAGAGATATTCCGTAAAGTAGGTTCCTGGAGCGGGACGTCTCTTTTATTGAGGCTAGCACTCACCTTGTGTGGCAAACTTTTATTTTTAGCTTTGTTTTCTTTTGTTTTCTTTATTAAATCTGCTGCTAGGATTACCATTGTTGGTACCCTAGCGTTGGACCTGTGCAGCCTGTCAACACCCACTGCTCTGTGTCTGATTCAGTATTATTTAGTGATTTAGTAACATCGCCCCATTACACCATAGAATATAATTCTTGAATACTGTTTCAATCGAATTATTTTCGATGTCTTTTCACACTTTTGCCTCAAAACACACAGACATTCCATTATTCACAGTAATGGTGTACAGTATGTGGCCTATTGCAATAATAGGTTTTGCTCAAGAAGTCCTTCAAGTTTCATCACATATTGTATGCCTCCATATATCTCCAGATTGTGAGATGCTCAACTTGTGCTGAAGTTTCATCATAGGTTCACTAGATATATTAAACTCTAAAGTGACATACGCATAGAGATATAGACTTATAGAAGACTCAGAGATTGGTATGGAGTAGGATGAATGGAGTTCCCAAGCAACATATAATCCCTGTGTCACTTATGAGTCATGTACTGTATTATTATTTGTTTATTTAGCTGACGCCTTTATTCCAAGGCGACTTACAGAGACTAGGGTGTGTGAACTATGCATCAGCTGCAGAGTCACTTACAATTACGTCTCACCCGAAAGACGTGACTTGCTCAGGGTCGTACAATGAGTCAGTGGCTGAGTGGGGATTTGAACCCGGGACCTCCTGGTTACAAACCCTTTTCTTTAACCACTGGAACCCATAGCCTACTGTAACTCACAAGATTCTTTTGTGATTTCAGCTACAGGGAAAAGATACAATCGCGCAGCATGGTAATTTGACACAAACATAATGATTGCAAATAGAACTGCATGCATGGTTAGATTTACTAATGTAGTGTATTAGTTAGTAGCCTCTTAATTGGTTAAGCCCCCTGCCAGTGAGGTAGAATGTACAGAAAGGGCTAAACACTGTAAGTAATTCCAGGACTTAAAAAGATATATCCATGCAAACTTGTTTGACCTTTTGTTGTAGGGAATGCAAAGGTCAGTGTGTCATATTTGATTTACTTGTCTTTGGGGGTGGCTATAAGTCAACACTGTACTGATTGTTATCAAATGCTACACCTCATATTCCAACCCCCAGTGTACCTTTCACCATCTCTGCTTTTGTACTTGTATTCAGGGAATTCAAAATATTTTTGTCACAACGGTACAATATAAAATACGCCTTGTGTTTTCTAGGGTAAAAAAAAATCTGTTTATTTAGCAGATGCCTTTAAACAAGGCGTCTTACAGAGACTAGGGTGTATGAACTATGCATCAGCTGCATAGTCACTTACAACAACGTCTCACCCAAAAGACAGAGCACTATAAGGCCTAAATTATAGGAATATATATTTTTTGCGCATCTCTACGTAAGTACATGAAGATTACAGGGTTGCGTTGTTTCCATGGCAACAATATACAGTATATACACACACACACACACACACACACACACACACACACACGCAAACACACCCATATCTGACAATTAGGGATTTACACCAGTCAAGGTTGTTTATACTTGTAGTCAGAAAACAGATTCATTCATCTTGTCCTTGGGTAGATACCTTTATCCCACCTACCCCCCACACCCACACTTTATCTGTCAGCCATCTTGTTTGCATTTTTATTGTTTCCATTTTCAAGCGGCACAAAGTAATTTGCCAACAATGACCTTTAGTTCCCCTCTAGTTTCAGGGAAAAGATAGAGAGAAGCCATTTGAGTGCATTACTAGGGATCCAGACAGAGTGATTTAGGAGTCCAAGGGAAAATATGCAGATGGAGAAGGATTGATTTTCTATCTGCCACCTTTGCAATGGTCTTAATTTCCTGCCATGATGAAGTGGGGGCAGTGTCCCTCATTTTGTAAGCAATAAAAGCTGCTGAAGTAGGAAATAAGACCGAGATTGGAACTGTGGCTTCTGAATTGCACAGTTGAAAAATTTAGTAGGGAATCAATTGCTATGAATTCTATCAGTCCTGGCAATACTCTGTTTTCATTTAACTACAAAAGACTTTTGTATTTTGTCTGTACTTCGAATCCAGTAATGCTTTCGGATCCCTGTTTTACATAAAAATGAGTATTTTAAAATTGAGGACGTTCATACTGTAGGAAGGACACAACACCTTTACAATAGCCACATAGTATTCAAGATGTTATAGGATTCCTGTAGTGCCCTATAGTACAGTACATACTGTACAGTAATATTACTACAGAAGGTTAACCTACTTATAATCCTATTGTATTCTATACTACTGTTATAATACATAGGTTGTAGTAGTGTTACAAGATATTGTAAAGCTCATGAATTGTCTTCATCTCTAATGTTTTTTTATTGATGTACATGTATCACACTTACATTTCTACCTAGATCTAGAGAACTGTTTATTCTGTTGAAATTATTTCCAATTTGTAATTGTCTATGCTATGACACTGATGGGTCTAATTTAGAATTTACA
Source organism: Acipenser ruthenus (assembly GCF_902713425.1). Taxonomy (NCBI): domain Eukaryota; kingdom Metazoa; phylum Chordata; class Actinopteri; order Acipenseriformes; family Acipenseridae; genus Acipenser; species Acipenser ruthenus. The sequence goes on along the minus strand of NC_081200.1, from coordinate 14,621,389 downwards.
GGTGTGGCAAAGTTACATACTTGTTTAAGATGTTGGTTCCTACAGTGGATTTGTTGCAATGCCTACTGAAATATCTATATATTGTTTACATTATTTTTTTTCTGATGGACCAGCTGATAATTGTGAGGCATTGAGCAGAGTCAGTAATTGTAAGACGGAAGTGAATAGCTTTATTGGGATTCTTTTATGGTTTATTTTCATTGAGAAAAATAAACTGTGTCAGATGGTAAACGATGTATGCTTCTAAAATCATGTGTCACGGGCTAAAAAAACGAGTTTTGGATGATGCCAGAGGTTGCATTTCCATCCAGGGAATTGGATTTCTGCTGTACCCTTCTGTTTAACAATATTGAAATACTCAAACATGTTTTATTATTTCCCAAGCAGAACCTTCCAACTGTGCTCGACTGTCACTTTCTACACATATTGAAATCAAATCTTTCACTTCATACTGTTCCCCAGATGAAATACTGTCTGTATTATTCACAAACCTCTGCAACTATACAATACTGTATTCTTGTTTTTCATGCATTTAAAAATATATCTTTTTAAATATGTAATAAGGGATTTACTTTGAATCCTATGTTTAAAAATGTCAGGTATTTCGGGGAGTTATCGGGGAGGGAGATGGACGACAAGGAACAGATTCCATAATTGGGGAGGGTTTTTTTTCTTTTTTTTGTGAACAGACTATTAGGCAAAACCCTGCAAGTCTTAATGTCAGCTCAAAATCACTAAAAAAAGCAGCTATTAAAAAAGCATTACCTGACTCTCAAAGCTGCTTTTAATACCTGAAGCTCTCTCTCTAAAAAGCTTTTGTGCAGGAGACTGTCACGAGTGACCCTAAAACCCCTCTTCCCTTGCACAAAGTGCGAGCACCTTTTTTGAATGAAAGGTGTGTGCGGCAGAGATGGATAGCTCTTTGATAGAAACAGATTAATTTATTTGAAGTCTTTCCACTGATGATGGGAATGAGAATGTAGAGATGGGAAGTTTTTTGCAGGTATCAGGCTTTTAAAGACTGTCACCCACACCTGTGATGGCTTTGACAGACTCACTGAGAGCAGAAACTGACTGTCACCGCTACTGGAAGCAGGCTGATCTTTGGGATACAAATTGAACATTTGTGAAACTGCATGTGTGTTAAAATGTTATAATAACTGTACTGTGTTTTAAAAAAATATAAAGATAGCAGAAATACTAAACAAATTGTTAAAACACATTGTTCAGAAAACAGTTATAATATGCTCTGTATTAACCTATAGTTATGTTAGAGGATTCTATATTCCTGTTTATTCTGTTATAACAGTACAAAATATTATTGGATATTTGTAAGTCTGAGTAAAAAGGGAGCTGGGTTGGGGTCCCGCTGACCAAAAAACACCTGTGAAATGAGCTAAGCCTGTCCTTGTCTGAGCTACCGGCGCCAAGGCTTATAACCTTGAGGAGAAAGGCAGAAGCAAGCATCTCATTTAATTAACTCAAATGTTCACAGTCAAGTCTTGTATTCAGAAAAAAAGAAGTAAGCTTGATCTGAAAGTAGTTTTTAAGCTAAACACAGGTATTCTAGAATAATTCAACCAGAATATAAGTGTAAATGTTTTATTATAACAGAAGAACTGTTAAGTTTGAAAGTAAGACAATATAGTGCAGACTGTATTTAATAACTTTAATATACAGTAGATTTACTGAAGAAACATAATTGATTGGTAACCTTGTCTTTGCCTGAAGCGAAGCAGTACCATGTGTGGGAGACTGGAGACACTCACTCTTGACAACTGAAGCTAGACTTACTCTTCAGCAGTTTAAAATCCAAGGTTCCTATGATGATTGTTCTTTGTAAGAAATACCTTCTGGTACATGAAAGGGGGTATATGGTGAACTGTCTATGGCTTCATTAAATCATAGAAATTAATGAAGAAATAGCAAAGGACCATGCTTAGATTTAGTAAGAATGACATATGTCTGGGAAAATGTTTACAGTTAATGATGAGTGACCTTGGCAGGAAAGCAGGTGGTCTGAATCTTGCCTGAACAGGATTTTTGTAAAAACAAAGAGGGAGGTCATGTTTAGTTTAAAGCATTGGATAGCTAATATAGGACTGTTACATTTTGACTGTTTTTGATAGCCTGGATTTAAGTGAAAATAATTGGATCTATAATTGCAGACTTAGAAGTAAAGAAATAAAGCCAACCTACTGAGTAGGATGTGTTTGATCTTAAAATGGAAATATATTTTAAACCCAGGTTGGAATAATTAAACCAAAGTTGATGTTATATATTTATTTATGTATGTTTTCATGTATTATTATTATTATGATCCAGTGGTTAAAGAAAAGGGATTGTAACCAGAAGGTCCCTGGTTCAAATCCTACCTAAGCCACTGATTCATTGTGTGACCCTGAGCAAGTCACTTAACCTCCTTGTGCTCCATCTTTCGTTTGAGACGTAATTGTAAGTGACTCTGCAGCTGATGCATAGTTCACACACCCTAGCCTCTGTAAGTCGCCTTGGATAAAGGCGTCTGCTAAATAAACAAATATTATTATTATTATTATTATTATTATTATTATTATTATTATATTTATATTGTATTTTTATGCAGGCGGATGAAGCTGTCCATCTTATTATTTGGTGTTTGTTTTGAGTCGGTGGGGATGGGGTTAAAACCCCTTCCCTAGAACCCTCGTGGGAATGTGGCTGGAGCATGAAGGTAATTATTGTATTAAATGAGGTAATTAAGGCTCCAGCCACAGAATATAAAAAGACGCACTCCAGGCTTATTGGAAGGGAGTGTCAGAGGCGAGACGTGAGTCTAAATGAATAGAAAAACAATTGTTATATCGAAAATATACTTGTTTGAAAGTGTTTGTGTTTGTTTTACTTTGGCCAGAGTGCCCTTTGCTTTGTTTTGTGTTCTTTTTGTTTACACTGTTTATTTAATTATTAAATACGAGCGCAGCAGCGCTGTTTTGCCGTACCAACTTTGTTGTTGTTTCATTTCCTGATCCGTGACATCACCACACCTGCACACTGCAACCAATTCCTGCAACTCTTTGCCCTTCATGACCCCCTACTGGTCAGATGTTGGATGAGGATAAGAAAGGGGGATCACTCACCTTCCCTCCACAGTATTTTTTTTGCCCATATATTGATAGGGCTGATATTTTTAACATAGGTGTATGCAACACAACAACAACAAAAATCATAAATATATGTTAGGCCACACCTTTTAAAATAGTCAGGGGGGTAGTATTACAGTTCAAATCCTATATAAATTAGTTTACTTATTCAAATGACCTAGTGTGTGTATAGATCTTCAAATAAAGTATGGTGCAGTACACTATCCATAGTTTATTTTCATTAAAAAAAATCTTTCAAGGGATCACCTGCTGAGACTAAATCCACATCTCATCCACACTCCAGAGGTGTCTTTTAGAAGCTGAGGAAAAATACAACAGCATGACCATTAGAATTACCCTTCTGTATCTCTACATAGAGCCTGTGCTGTCACAGTCAACTTCAGTCTAATGAAGCATGTCTATTAAGTGCATCTTCCCAGTGCACCATAGTGCAAAAAGTTTGAATCCTGGCAGGGGGCCTGGTAGATGGTAGAGGAGCTAGTTTCTGTAAATGGGAAGTTCTGTCTTGGGGGAACATCAGTTACGGTAAGCCAAGTTTCTCCCTTGAAGAAATGAGGTGCTTGCTTTCTTTGCGTTAATTGATTGGCTGACTGAGTTTCATAAATGTTTTGATTTATTAATAAATCACTCTATGTACAGGCAGGCCCGTATTAAGGTATTTGGAGGCCCAGGGCTACTAACATTTCAGGGGCCCCCTTGGAACCCCCCCCCCCCCAATACTGTACAATCAGCTGTTTATTTATTTATTATTATTGATTTTTTAGCTGACACCCTTATCTAGGGCGATTTACAATTGTTACAACATATCACATTATTTTTACATACAATTACATTATTTTTTACATACAATTACCCATTTATACAGTTGGGTTTTTACTGGATCAATCTAGGTAAAGTACCTTGCTCAAGGGTATAACAGCAGTGTCCCCCACCTGGGATTGAACCCACAACCCTCCGGTCAAGAGTTCAGAGCCCTAACCTCTACTCCATGCTCTGCGCTCATGCACAATCTCATACAATACCAACACAATCATGTCATTCGAATAGGCAGTGGACAGCGTTACCACACACATCACAGTAGCTATGGCATGCAAAATAGTATGGTAGTCGGCACTACCACTAGCTCTCGTTACCGACCGCATCGTTTCGAATTAAATCAACGTAGTCAGTGGGACCACATTATCAGGCAGCGCAGCATGATATGACATTAGACAAAAACATAGTGTAATTGGCGCTACTCTCAAGCCTCCTTAACATTGCAAAGTATAAAGACACATTTGACTTACCATTGCTAGATCTTATGCTTCTTGCCTTCAAACTTGAGAACTCCTTAATAATGTCCGTTAAGTCCATTTGGCGAAGCAGGTCATGTTCAGTCGACATGAGACTTAAATAATTGAGTCATTAAATTCAGTAATTCAGTAATCCATTAAATTCTCTCTGTGGCGGAAAAATTACTGTCTTTATTCTGGCAAATAAGGGGGCCCTTGCTCCCCCAGTGTGATCTCACTTCCTCGGTTATCGGACCCCAACATGCCGAATCGGAGCTAGCAAAAGCATTATCTGTTTCGTCAGTTTCTCCCGCCTTAAGTTGGCCTTAAGTATTTTTCTCCTCTGCTGTTGTGGCTGTGCACTCAGCGCTAACCGAATCGCCGCCCTCTGCTTGCTCCTCTGACTCATGTGGCTCTTCCTCGCTTTCATTCTTCTGACACTGACTTTTAAAGAATTTCGTTAATTTTTGGGTACTGTTTACAGTATAAACTCCTCGGCTTTAGCTAGTTTGAGTTTATTTATTTTTTTTTTCCTCACCGCTTTCGTATTTCCGTGACATGTTTGCAGCTAGCTACTCAGCTTAGCTTATTTTAGCTGAACGCCAGTGGGTATAGCTAGCATAAGATTTTTTTATTGTGTCAAATAAATACGGCATGCCAAAAGGACACAAAAAGTTTAAAAAAATAGGCAAATTGTTTCGTTTAGTCCATGCTTTTTTATTAGCCAACCGTTATCAGTTTGACTTTACAGGGACGGCGGGGTCCCCCTAGGAGGTGGGGCCCTGGGCTTCAGCCCATGTAGCCCATTGGCTTAACACGGCCCTGTGTACAGGCGAGGTTACATTGTTTACAAAATATACAGTATTTATCACAGCCTGACTGTAAAATAAAAAAAAAATCTTACATTAACTATGTAAAACATTGGCATGTCAAACTGCATTAACCAGGTGTTGCATTGCATCCAGTGCATTTAAAATGTAGTTTCTCAGGAATGTATTTTGAATCAAAATGGGGGGGGGGGGGGTTGGATTTAGCAGCTATATAGGAAGGAATGGCCAGTGGCAATCTGTAGGGCTCTTATTGACAACATACAACATAACAGCATTTTGCCCTGTGCTTTAGCATTTACTCAGTTTGACATTGCACAAAGAGTTTGGTGCATCTCAACTTGGCCCTGAGTAATTATTCCTGAAGGAGAGTATTGACTTCACACAGGGATAAAAACAAACCCATGAAAATGATGGAAATCCCTACCAATCACTGGGGATAAATCAACAGGACGTTTTATTGTTTTAATTCCTTTCAATCTTGCTGGTGTTACTACGCAAGCTGAAAATTAAGTAGATTACTGCTAAAATAGTGACATTGAATTTATTGAAATTAATGTTGCAAACCTTTCACTGGGGTTGTATTTTTTCGTTACTGATGCCTGTTGCATTAAAGTAGGACTAAAGCTCAATACTAACTGTGTTACTCATTTTGCATATTGATTCTATATCTAAATCTTTCCAAAGGGGTTGTGTTATTCTTTATTGTTGTATTTATTTCAATTTTATAGGGCTTGTCTGCAGCCAAGTGACAGCAGGTTTATGATACTTCTGGTGTCAAAATTACACCCCAAACCTCAACTGTTCTGTAAAGGCTTGATGTTTTACTCTGCCGTATCCTTTCAGGTACAGAAATGCTTTTATCTTGTGAGGGATCGAAGGATTAGTAACAATTACTGCCACCTCTAAATTTCCACCAAAATAATAAGGTAATGGCAAGCCAATTACTTTTCAGAATGTAATATGCATCCCTTAAAAAAATGTTCATGTTGAACAGCATGACCGTATACTGTTATAGAAAGTATGAGTATTCAGTTTGTAGTATTTCATATAGTATTTATATGTTTTTGATTGGGTGTTATACAAGAGGTGCATATGTATTATGCAACCCTAGGCAGCACAGTCAGACTACGGAAAGCTCCAAATTCCACATTTCCATGTGCCACTGAGATTGAATTGAAAGACTTGCTTATTTCTATGAGCAGCAGATTGAGATCAAAACTATTTCAACTTGGACTCTGTGAGCCCATCCGCCATTATTTGCTGTTGTTTTAAAATATCTCGTGAGAATGCGTGATTGTCAGCTTCTGATTATTTAACTGGCTGACAGTCACGCAGATTATGAAACTCATGCAGACTATGGCTGAGGGGTAATAACATAATTAATAGCTAGTTAACCCCTCGGCCATGATATAAAAGACCTGCAGGTTGGCTGCACAGGTGGAGTGTTCATGAGTGGAGAACGGGAGTAGAGAGGAGATAAACTGTATAAATAACAATTACTACTCGTGCTGGAAGCACCCGCACGATGCTTGTTATCGTTATTGTTTGTTTTGGCCCTTGTGCCTTTTTGTTAAGTGTTTTGGTTTTGTTTAAATCTTTTATTTTGAATTAAATGCGACTTAGTGCTTTTTATTACGCCAGTCTGTTGTGTGATCGCCATTCATTTCCTGGCCTGACATCACCACCAGTCATCCTGTTCACAATGTCTCAAGAGATTTTAAAGTTGTCAGATTTTTTTTCCAGATGGAGAGTCTGGTAGAATAAGAAATAAGAAAACGTATTTGAAGCTGGAAGTATGGTGGGTATACTGACTTTTATAAATATGGATGCTGGTTATTTCATTTACCTGGAATTAGATGCTGATACTTGCATTATCTTTTCTGAATATCAACTGGTTCTACTTTGCTGCTATTGTTTGATACTTGATGACTTGTATTATTTTTTCTGAATATCAACTGGTTCTACTTTGCTGCTATTGTCTGATACTTGATGACAAACACGTACACATTTCACTGTCTGCTTTGCTTCTGATGGGCACACTGGTGTGTGGTATCAAGACACAACGATAAGGAACTTTCTTTTGTACATGTCTGCCCCGGGCTCCTTTTATCTAACTAGACAGTAGTTTTAACAGAGAGAGGATTCTTCTCTCTATCAAAATGAATAGAGATTGTGCTGGCCATTACATCCTGAGTCTGTCAAGGGAATTGTCTTCATCGGTAAAGGTGCAGATTGAGATTTACTATTTAATAGAGTGCTGAGCTGTGAATCCACATGTCCCACTGCAATTACTGTAAGGAGCAAGCAAAGAAAAAAGAAAGATAAAACTGAAAGAAACATGAAGAAAAAGATACTTTAATGGAGTCAGAGAAAAGAAACATGGTTTAGTGGTGTAATCACCAAGCTTTAGGGTCATTGACCTTCTCACATGCACTTATCATTTTGCTTTCAATAGTTTAGAATTCTAGACAATTTATCTTACCCCAGTACAATAATGCCATAGTTCAATTTCCATTAGTCAGGAAAACTCTGCACTTAGTCAGTTGGCAGTCTAAAATTCTGTCTGAAACCAGACATTTGATGTACATTAAAAGTATGTGTATGGTTTCCACCCCCATCTCGCACAGTTCCATTAGAAATGTTCTTCTGTCCTGAAACACTTGTAGAGGTCTTCCAGCTCAGCTATGTTCAAATTATGTTTTAACGTATTACCGTATATGAATTAATAGAAAAAAAAAAATCTTAATATCCTTGTGACAAAGTGGAAACAGGTGCAGGAGTGATGCAGTGCGGTAATTAAACAGACAGAGCCTTTTAATCCAGTTTGGAAGAGTGAATTTTATTTTTATATTCCAGGTCTGGTGACCTAAACAGTAATCCCCCGGCAATGCACAACAATGTGTACTGCACGGGTAAACAATAACAGGATTACAGTCCCAATTAATAAACATGATATCTGACCCACAATAATACATACACGGTCACCAGTCCTGGGTGTGTGCAGTAGTGCTCGTGGTGGGTGATACAGTTTATTTAGTGACTATTGGTGAAGTGCCATTCCGGCTTAGTGCTGGCCCTTGGCGACGGCTCCGGAACTGTGTTAACTGTCTGGTAACGTGCAAGACAAGACAAAACAAACAAAACACTCACGGTATTCTTTACTATGGAACGGGGTCTCTCACAGTCCTTCTCAGTTTATTTACAATAACCAATGCGAAGGAACAGATTACGATTCTTCATCCCTTTTTATGCTGTCACACATGATCCCTTGGAAAATGAGTGCAACCGCCTCTCCAATCTGTGGCTGCCACATCGTTTCCCTTCCGGGTCAATGCGTTATTGCAACGGAGTCTCGCCCCCTTTCTGGCTGGCCGACTTGAACCCTGGGAAAGAACTGTCAGGCCAGCCCGTCCAAGGAACTCTGTTCTCACTGCTTAGCGCCCTCACAGGTCGGGAGGGTGATTTACAACCAAGAATCATTGTATTTCTATCACAATCCTACACACCAGTTACAACATATCCTATTAATGTCTTCTGTAATTACCAGTGCACAACTTAAACAAGGGAGTAAAAAACATTACCTTCTGCTTATCGTAGTGGTGGTAACCAACATTGCCATTATACTACTGCCTAAATATGAAAAACAGTAACACCATATACCATATATGGTCTATAATGATTTCCATTACACGAGAGTAGATGTTAAAACTTCATGCTGATTTGAACTCGGCTCTCGCCAAGATAAGCACCAACTAAGACGTAGCTTTACAGTAAACTAATGTGATCCATATGCGTCTCCATCCATTTACGTTTCCTTCCATATGATGATGTAGATATCCTTCTGTCTGGTGTTAATGGCTGAAGTGTAATGCTGGCTCCAGGGATCAGCTTATTTTGCCTCCCTGGCGCATCAGCACACACAACGGCTGCGATGCTGGCTCCGGGGATCAACCAAAGTGCGGCCTCCCCAGCGCATCAGCATGACAACCGTCTGGATTGAGCTAAGTAGGGTACATCTCTGGGGTTTTCAAGTGGGCACCTTCCATCCTCAGTGTTTCGTCGACTAGCCCACGACACCTCAAGAGGGCTCGACGGTGATTCTGGCGTCCCAGCATCACCCCCCTCCGTCCCCCACTCAACTCAGCCCAGCTTACTTACCTGTCCCCAGCCAGAATCTTTCCGTCTCAACCACAGCCAGTTGCTGCTCCTCTCTGCTGCTTCAGATAAGTTCTTCACTGTGCGACGCAACTCTTGGCCACTGAATCCGACGTCTCTGAGAAACCGGGTTGTAGAGTGTGCCACAAATCCTCGACAACCCACTTCCACTGGGTAAACCCGAACTCTCCATCCTCGCTGTTCCGCTTCAGTGGCTAGTTGAGCATACCGCAGTTTCTTCCTCTCATACGCCTCATCTACAGCGTCCTCCCATGGCACTGTTAACTCTACCAGGTGAACAAGGCGTGCTGATCCAGACCACAAGACAATATCTGGTCGAAGGTTAGTGGTGGCAATCTCAGGTGGAAAAATAAGCCGTTGACCAACATCTGCCAGCATATTCCAGTCTCTAGCAGCTTCCAGTTGTCCTGGGCGAGGATTGGTTTTAACACCTTTTCTTGGTGGTTGCTCTCCTGGGCGGAGGAATGTTGTCTTTTGTGTGTAATGTTTTGATGGAACAGGTGGCAACTTATTGGTCATGTTACGCTTGTCTTCCAATGCTAAGGCCAAACATCGCAGCACCTGGTCATGGCGCCAAGTAAACCGTCCTTGGCTAAGAGCCACCTTACATCCTGTCAAAATGTGCCTTAATGTTGCAGGTGATGAACACAAAGGACATGAGGGATCCTCTCCTACCCAGAGGTTTAGGTTCTGTGGTGATGGGAGAACATCATATGTTGACCTGATGAGGAAACTGATCCTGCTCTGTTCCATTGACCATAGGTCTTGCCAGCCAATCTTGCGTTGTTCCACACTCTCCCATCTCATCCATTCTCCCTGTTTGGCCTGGGAAATGGCCTTTATACACCTCATCCTCTCCTCCTGCTTTTGCACCTCGTTGACTACCAGCTTCCTTCTTTGAGCTGGGGCCGCCTTGTGCCATGTAGGAGGAGTTGAACTGAAACCAAGACCCCCTCTTCCATGCTGAACTTGCCCCATGATATCACCAATTCGAAGGGCAGCCTTTGCATCTTCCACAGCTTTCTTTGCCGTCCACTTTCTTCCAGTTTTCAACACAGGTGCTGCCTCCCTTACGCATTTATCGCGTGACTCTACTAATGTCATTTCCAGTCTGACCTTGGCGCACTTAAACTCCTCGGTTAGAGCAGAGACTGGTAGCTGCAGTATTCCTTTACCATAAAGTCCCACTCTGCTGAGGCAGCGTGGAACTCCCAACCATTTCCTGATGTATGAACTGATTAAAGCTTCCAGCTTCTCTACTGTTGTCAAAGAAACCTCGTACACAGTCAGTGGCCACAGCAACCTCGGCAGTAGACCAAACTGAAAGCACCAGAGTTTTAGTTTACCTGGTAGAGCGCAGCTGTCTATGCTCTTCAACCCTTCCACTGCTTGTTGTCTAACTTCTCCCACACGAACTGTGTCCTTTAGATCCCCGTCGTACCATCTCCCAAGACTCTTCACTGGCTTCTCAGACACTGTTGGTATTGCCTCACCATCAATGAAGAATGTTTTATCTACTACTTTGCCTTTAATTATAGAGATGCTCCTTGATTTAGTGGGCTTGAATTGCATTCGTGCCCATTCAATGTTATTGGTTAATTTGCCCAATAATCGATTAGTGCAGGCTACTGTTGTAGTCATGGTTGTCATGTCATCCATGTATGCTCGAATTGGTGGTAGTCGCATTCCAGAAGCCAAGCGCTCTCCTCCTACTACCCATTTTGATGCCCTAATGATTACTTCCATTGCCATGGTAAAAGCCAGTGGAGAAATGGTGCATCCTGCCATTATTCCAACCTCTAGGCATTGCCATGTAGTGCTGAATTCTGAAGTTGAAAAACTGAATTGCAAATCTCCAAAATAGGCTTTCACTAAATTTGAAAGCCTAAAATTTATATATATATGCGGCAAACATTGCAATTTCAGCAAGACTTGCATCATAAACATAAACCTAATGAGAATGTTATTATTTTATTGCACTGATTGCAAATTTTAACAAGAGGTTGATCTTATCTTGCAGCACCATCGCTAAGATAAGGAAACGATCGTACTCATGGTTCAGAGTGTGCACGAGTCTATGGACATTCTCACGCAAACTTCTGTGTTGATAAGTCACCATACTTTCTGTTCGAATGTGTGTACTCACAGTTTAGAAGAAATACTTGAGCATGCATCGTTGATAAATTTAGGCCCTGGTGTAAAAGGAACTCACCCGCTCGGGTTCGTTGCCCCTTTAAGAACTTGACCCAGCAGACAGAAATTGAGTTTTCAGCGCTGACGCGCTATTTTTTTAATAACACAAAATAAAACAAAACACAAAATAAACACCTAGCTCTTTACGAGCACTAACTACACACGCAGGAACCTAACTACCACAGGACGGCTAAGCCGTTTCCCTGCCCCAAAACTTAACCACACAGGTTTGCACTATACCTTTTTATCTCCGGACTGCCAGGAAGCAGAGCACTCCCTTCTGCCTCCTTCTCCTTAGCAGCCCCGAGCAGACTGCCTGCTCTCCTTTTAAACCCCGCACCTGGGCCTAATTTTCCAATAACGCCCAGGTGCGGATGATAATTAATAATAAAACAATTAAACAAAACAATAAGACAATTAACAAAACTGATTAACTGAAAAAGCAGAAACAATCAAACAAAAAGGTGCAATTCTCTTGCAGGGAGGTTTTAACCCCCTCCCTGCTGTCTCTCACAACCCTCTATCTTACACTGGTCAGCACAAGCTATGGGAAGCTAGTGGTGAGCTTTTCGCCCCAACTGTATAAAATGTGAAATGCAGTTATTGTGAATTGTATAGTGAAATATATGTACAGTACACCCTTGCTATAACGCCCTTCATTATAACGAACCTTCAGCTATAACGAACCTGGCTCCTGGACCAAATAAAAATGAAAAAAAAAAAAACATAATATAAAACACACTGTCAACATCCTGGTCTGCACGCACAGGATGCCACCTCTGCAGTGAACTTTTTTGTCTTAATAAAAAGTGTGCGCTGTGTAACATTGCTCCGAAACGAAAATCATTTTATCTTGCAACAAAGCTGGAAACTATACCTATCACCACTGGGGATTAATATTTCTGTCGTGAATATAGGTTGTCAAAAAACACTCAAAAAACACAAGCAAAATTGATTAAAGACAAAACACTGACAACAACAACAACAAAACCTTGAGGATCTGATAAACATTTCATGTCGGGTTGATTTGGAATAAAAGTTCAGTTTGGGATTCTTGCATGCTGGATTAAGATCTGGTACACTTTGAAACGATTCATGTCAGATTGATTTTGAATAAAAATTCAGCTTCAATTTGGAATTTAGCTTTTTGTACTGCATTTTAATTCTTTAATGAATATGATAAAGCAAAGGCGGAATACTGCATACATGAGATGAACAGCTACATGTGATTCTACTTTTATTCACAATCTCATCTCATTAACTCACTCCAACAGTTTATCGTTCATTTTGATTGTCCTTTCACTATAACAAACTCCTCGATATAACAAACAAAAGGCTTGGACCACAACAGGTTTGTTATAGCGAGGGTATACTGTATTACATTGCATGTGAACATTCAAATTAATTGTCTTGACACAGAAAATTGACAGCAGAGACTGGGGCACACCGAATGGGCACTTGCAGTAGCGGCTGTGGGTTCAAGCAAAGGAGAGGTACTGTATAAAAGGAGTCCAAGCTCTCTTTTAAAGAGTTACAGCCCCTGTTCTGTTACATACAGTAGTACTAGAATACTGAGAAAAAAAGCTCCAAGCTTTGGTGTGACATTTCCCTTCATTGCTAGTTCAAGCCATTGCTTGCTTCTTCTCTGTAGTTCATTTAGAGTGAAGCAGGGTGACATTTATATAGAGCTTAGGCTGGCTTTGCAAGAAACGCTAATGTTATACCATAACCTGGCTGATCTGTAAACCACTGGGGATTAATATGAATCCTATGTGTAGAGGTTACATTTCAAAGTCCAGTTCCTAGTTCACAAAACTGTCTGTTGTGAGACATAGCAATTTGGAAACGGGAGAAAAGGTGAAGTAGACTGTAAATTTTAAAATATACGTCCAAAAGGGATTCTGGCATTAAATGTGTGAATTCATTAACATTTAAAAGTTATTTTTTGTGTTAGCTTTGATGATATAGTGCAAGTCACACATTGTTCATCCAGACTCCCTTTGAGTTAGAATAAGGTGATCTTTTGCCATCACAGACATGCTGAGGAAACAGTACGCAGCATATGAACAATACAGAGCAGTGAAACATGGATGGTTGACAGTCTGCATCAAAGTGCTCCCCTAGTATGTCTACAGGTCTTGAATGTGACCACCATTTGTTTCTCCTATAGATTTTTTCCTGATGACATCGACAGGAATTGTGAGCAATTAAAAACCTTTATGATTTTCAAGCCCCAGGTCACTCTGCTATCAGTGGTGCAGTCCTATATCTGAAGGTTCCGGAATGCCACTAAAATATAGATTTTCCTAAATAAAAATGATTATGCAAATTCACATTTTATTTGTATACTGAACTTTTAGTAACACATGCAATAGGTAAGGTATTTACCTAATTTCTACAAGCATTTCCACACAGTGTATTTCTCCATTTTGTCCGAATGCTTTATTTTACGTGTCTGTGTGTCAGTGGCTGAACGTAGATGCCCGTGCCACAATTCCACATGGAACTTTGTTTGTGTTTGTGTCTGCAGACTGTTGCTGTCATCTTCATCCGCATTTTTACCCTTCTTAAAGAAGTTTGTAATAGAAGAAGTTCCTGCTGCTCTTTTCATTGCATCACGAAGACTTCTGACTGAATCAGACAGCTGTGCGGGAGATGCGAGTCATGTGACTGTACAACAGCTGCCTATAGAAAATAGTACCGGAATGGCGTCTCAACTACACTATGGAGATAACATGCAACAATTAACTAGCAAATGACTTTTGTGTCTTCCTATACAGTATATTCAGTCCCATGTACAGTGGAAATGATGCCTGTGAATTTCTGTAGAGTAGACCAAGTATAGGCAGGGGTGAAATTTTCAAAAAAAAACAATGCATAAACAAAGCACCTGAAAATACTGAGCGCTTTGTATCCTCTGCATGTATCAGTCATGTACTGTAATATAACACAAGTTAAACCTTGTAGGGCAGCAGTGTGGAGTAGTGGTTAGGGCTCTGGACTCTTGACCAGAGGGTTGTGGGTTCAATCCTGCTGCTGTACCCTTGAGCAAGGTACTTTATCTAGATTGCTCCAGTAAAAACCTAACTGTATAAATGGGTAATTGTATGTAAAAATAATGTTATATCTTGTAACAATTGTAAGTCGCCCTGGATGAGGGCGTTTGCTAAGAAATCCATAATAATTGTGGTTTACTTCTGCTTTTTTTTTTTAAATAAACTCTTCAAAATGTTTTAGAAAAGGGGGCATTGTACAAAAAAAAAACAACTCACCATTTTGTTTTTTTGTTTATTACAGTCCTCATAACAGAAAATACTAGGATCACAAGAAAACAAAACGTTGATCACTATGCTTAACATGTACCTTGCAAGTTGGGCCAGTGTTTGAAAAGCCTGACGCACACCTACATCTCCACAGCGCTGTTTTCACGTTGCACTGCTAAGGTCTTCTCTCATTGATCAACGAATGAGCACTGACACAAAGAGAAACAGGTGGAGATTTATGACTCATGCCAAAATGAAATCTGATCAGAATGAAAGCTCGACCAATCAACATGCAGTGATTATATACTGAAGTTAATTGTGGCCAAATGCAGGTAACAGCAACAGAAGCAGTGTGAGGAAACAGAATGGAAGCAGCACGAACTGTTCCGATTGAAAACGCATTTGAGAAACGTTGCACTAGTGGCCTGTGTGAGTGGATGGAATGCATCTGTATTGGATGAAAAGTAGATTAAATAAGTACCGGTGAGTACCGGCAGAATTTCACTCATGAGTATAGGGAAGTTTAAGTTGCCATTCAACAGACAATTGCATCTAACCAGAACTTTCTGGATTCAATGTTTAAATAAATGGAGTGAATCCTCCAAACCTTCTTATGAAAGCATCACGGTGTGTGAAGACTGCACAGAATTCTCCTCAATTGTTTTCATAAATAAACTATGGTCACTTTACAGGATGTAAACAAAGCAGGAAGGGGTTGCCCGTCACTTATTTCCTTCTCCTTTATGAAGAACATATATTCTCTTTAATAGTCTTCCATAAATGGCCAGGGTAGATGTGTTTTTAGCCAGAGAAGCCACAGCTATTTCTGTGACGTATATATTTATTTTGCAAATGAATATGCAATTTGTCCATTAGAAATGACTGGACTGACAGTTTAAAACACCTGAGCTCCATTTGTCGATGCAGGGAATTGTCACATTGAGTAAATTAGAGGCTATTCATTTGCAGGAGAAGCGGGGGGGGGGTTGTATTGGGATTGTTTATGGCACCCAGCCTCATATTCTTCTCAATTACTAAGCAGTAGCTGTCGTTAAAACAAATAACTCATGGAATGCATGGGAACGGTGACAGCTCCAAACACCACAAAACACAAACAAACACTATTTACAAGCAGGGCTCTTGCTCTGTGTGGCAAAGTGGTTAGTAAGGGGAACAGGGGTAGCGGTGATGCGGTGCAGGAGTGACAAGCAGACAACGGTAATCCAGTGACAAATGTTTTTATTTATTTTGTTTCCTGGTCTAGACAGGTTACAGTCCTGAAATAAAGAAAACAAAAACACGTTCACCCGTCTCGGGTGCGTGCAGTCGTGCTGGTGGTGAGTGAATACACTTTTTATTCGGTGACAGTTGTGAGGTGGTGATCCGGTTTGTGCTGGCCCACGGCGACAGCTACGGATGTGCTTTAGCTGTCTGGTGGTTTCAAAACACAGACAGTTATTTTTTACAGTGATTTCAACAAAAACAAACACACACACACTCAACTCTTTACAGAGTAATACAGTACTTCACTCTATACCGTCCTTCTCGGTCCTTGGTTTAACCCAAACGAAGGAAAAGAACAGCGTTACCCTGGCCCCTATATGTAATCCCGCATGATATCTAGGTAAACGGTTGCAGCTGCCTTTTTACTTGCAGCTGCCCCTCGTTTACCTGTCAAATCAATACGGTCTTACAACAGAGTCTCGCTTCCTTCCAGGCTGACCCACTTCCCGGTCCCGGAAACGACCTGTCAGGCCAGCCCTTCCAGATACTTCTCCTCCCGTTCTTTAGCGCCCTCACAGGTTGGGAGGAAGATTTATCACGAGAACTCATTGTATTTCTGTCACACTCTGCCACAACCATGTTATTCTCCCAGCTCAGGCCATGTTGTGCTTTAAATGTCAGACAGAGCTGACTTTGAAGATGCAATGAATAAAGATTTCAGAAAATGTCACTGCTCTCCCCCAGTGTGTTAATCCAGGACATTATCAAAGCCAGCAGACACTGACCTTTTCACACATTGTACTTACAGCTCTGTGAGGATGGCCTGGACAAATGCGAGGTTTGTAGTTGAACTAGAGGTGTCTAGAGCAACCAGACTCTAAAGGGCTTTTTAATTACACACACACACACACACACACACACACACACACACACACACACACACACACACACACACACACACACACACACACACACACACACACACACACACACACACACACACACACACACACACACACATATATATATATATTTCAGGATTCTGAAATCATCATGTACTGTTTGTGTAGAATATTTTTCAAACATATAATGCACACCTGTGCTTACAGCTATTTGTACTATTTTTCTTTCTAGTTTATTGGAATCGCAAAAAATGCATTGCACACCACCAACATCTACTATACCGAAATGTAATAAACACATGTACAATATCTTATGGGGTGCTGTATGATACTAGCTGATATCCACATTTATTAGAGTGATTATACAAGACTCTAAAATATATATTTGATATAATGTATAGTTAAATAACAATAATTTAAATAGTAAAGCTAATTTCAGATGGCTGGATCACATCATATATCTCTACTTTTAACAGCTAAAATCATGTCCACTTCAACCTTTGCGATTACTTTTTATCATCTTTCAAATCTCAAAGAAAATACTTATGTAGATTTCTGACATGATGTGAAATGTAGCTTTTTTTCCTTCCTTGTTTTGCATTACATTTTATCATACTGCCATTTTATAAATCCTAACAAAAAGGCTCTAAGTTTGTATGTCTCGTTGGTGTGTTTTTGTCATTGAAAAGTAAGAAGTTACAGGTTTTGTCATTCTTAAAAATTTAGATCAGTACATTTAACTGTTTAAATCAGTTGATTATATAGCCCTACGTATGTTTATATATTCAAAATATTTAAAAAACAAAAACTCCCTAACTCGCTTAGCTGAAATACTAAATCCAATGACTTGGTAGGCAACATTTCACATTTGTTTATTTAATGCAGAATAAAAAAAAAAATGAGAGCTTCCTTTTTCCAATGAAGTTTGTGTGATTAGCCAACAACCTGAAAATGATATAATTTAGAGAGTTGTAAAGCTCTTGAAGAATCACCCATTACATAAAACCTACATTCTGCCAATCTGTTGGCATCAAACTACATTTCAATAACTTGATAATTAGACTTGTTATATGTATAAACCACGAAAGACACCTTTGTCAAAAGGATATTCTGCCTTTGTGGTATTACTAAATATTTTCTGTCCGTTAGTATGTCTGGCAAATTATCGGCTGATTTGTTGTTTGTCTCATTTTTTTTTTTTTTTTTTTTTTGTACAGCTTTGAATTTAAGAGGAACGGCAGTGATGACCTTGAGTGACAAACATGTTGCTCATTGACATTCAGTGATATTTCAAATGGAAAGAAAATAAGTGCAGCTCACTTATTCATAACTTTCAGATCCAGGTTGGTATGTACTGTACCTCTGCAGATAAAAGCTATAGTTTTTAACCTGATTTATACAATTGTTGTACAATGCCTCTGTAGAAATAGAGCCTTGAAATAAAGCTATTATCTCAATCATTTCTTTGTCAAAGGCAACCATTTAAACCAAACACCCTCGTTATTTGCAGAAACATCTCATATCAAGTATTAATATGTGTATGAATAGACACATTCAGAACATTGCATTCTACTATTGTATACGGACCTATTCGTGTTCTATTTAATATAAAAATATAATTTCTTGATATCTGCTTTCTATAACCTTGTGTACTGTACACTTTTCTTTCTCAGAAACCTCCTCCCTTGAAACCTGTGAGACATACTGTTTAGTACTCCACCTAATATAATATACAGGATTCTGAACAAATCCAGTATGATATCTATTTATGTAGAAGCCAATGAAGAACAAAAAAAAAATCTGAGCTATTCAAGTTGCAAATATATGGAATAAATGAAGATAAAAAGAAACGTGAAAGCAGAATATTTCATGAACTTGTTAAGGCTGTTCTGCTAGAGAAGATTTACTGTATGCTTTTTAAATGACATTGTCATCTGTTGTCGGGAAAGCATTCCCATACCACATTATTATTCAGCAGCATGCAGGTGCTGTTATAATACAGCAGTATAACATCTACATTTATAACATTAATAAAAACACATGAATATTTTACAATTCTCTGTGATACCTTCAGACTTTTTGCTTTGATTTATTTGCTTTTCTTACCAGAAATCTTAATCTTCACTTCTAGGTAGGATTTAAGTTAGTTTTACATCTCGCTTGTAAAATTAAATTGTGATTACTCTAATAAATGCAGAAACGGGACAGAATCATCTTCTATTCTTCAGAATTATTAATCACATCATTTAAAAAGACAAAATGTTCTGTAAATGCATTGGGCTAGGCTGAATGTCAAGGAAGGCGCTTTGTGTGGTGTTTTATGTAAACAATAAGCTTATCAGATTTTCAATAGTCAATTCTATCCATTCACCTTCTCCAAAACAATACTAGAATGCTGTAGCTCATTAGTCAGATCTTCTCCATGCTGAACTTGAATCCGTCACTGTGACAAGCAGGCTGTAGTGGTGATGTCAGACCAGAAAGGAACAGACAGACAGTAATAGAAGGTGAAACTGAGACGCAATAGCTGCGCTCAGTGCGTTTAATAAAGAAACAAAAGGTTTTAAACAGAAAACAGGACATGGCACTTGAGGCCAAAATAAATAGACAAACAAAACAGATTAACACTAAACAAACAGTGGACGGACAGACAAACAAACACGGTGAGTAAAAGAAACTTAAATTTACTTTCTCCTTAGTTTTTAGCATCTATATATACTGTTGTGCCGGGATTCAATTACTAATTAATAATTCACTTGAATCCCAGCACGTGAACTAATTATGTGCAACCCCATGCTCACATATTAAATACTTTAAATGCACGTGAAGTGCAATCCCCGTGCCTAAATACAATTATACATTTTAAACACTCATGCTCATTACCCACATCATATCCCGTGTACCAACTACAATACACCAACATTTACACAGTACATGCAACATATAACATATAACACACAAATACACACAGGGGCGGGGCACACTGCCACAGTCACTCAGCAACCTTCATTCTTTATCCAATTCAAATGGACCGTGCAATTTTAAATCTTACTCTCCAAAAAGCTCAATGAATCAATATCCTTGTTGATAAATGAATGTCAGCTGGTGAAAGAAAAGGTGGAGCCTCCCAACTAGTAAAAGTATGGTATTCATCAGCACCGCGGGACCCTGAGGATCAGGATGATGCATCTTTGCAATCAATTCTAGGCCAGGCTGAAGAGTGACAGCAGAGATTATACCTGTCAGCAAACAATCTGTTGCCCTTAGTGACCTTCTAGCGGGGAAGGCTTCTTTTCACTTTCAACTTCCTGTTGCGAAACAGGAAAGAAGTAGAAGTCTATTACATTTAGCAATGGTTTAAAAAACATCCAGTTTTTGCTTGTATTTCAGCATGACAACTTCCCAGTGCTGTCGCTCTTCAACTGGGAAGGAGGAGGGCTAAGACATCTTGTTATGTTTATAAATACAGGCTTCAGCCCATAGTGTGGATGACTGGGGATTACAGCTGTAGTTAGAGCTGTTGCTATTTCAGTACTGTTTAGTTACAAAATAACAACATGGTTAGTAGGTCTTTAAGTACACCTTAAAAACATCCTGACTGTCCTTTTCACAGATGAATCACTGAAAAAGGTGTACCGCAGATCTTTTGAGATCTTAATTGTAAGTTATTATGGCAAATAAATTAAATCGTATTGTGCTAAGTTATCTTAAACACCCATTGATTGCTTGTGTTGGAAATTGAATTCCTTATTTGAGTTGACTCACTCTGCAGCTTACAGCCTTAGTTGTCTGGTTGACTGAGGACAGGCAAATCTTTATTAGTTAAATGTGAGGCAATATTGTGGATCCCTGAGGTCTTGATGAGGTGCTACCCGCATTAATATCCATGGAAATGTTGCATGCAGGCAGGAAGTAAGGTGGCATTCAAATGTGACAGAAGGCTTTTTAGGCTGATGGAGTGAATAAAGATCTTTCTATTTAGTAGCTCTTAAATGGGCTATGTGAAATATGTAAACTCAAGGTGATTGCTACTGCCCTTGTATGTGCTTATGATGAAATTTCTAAACCAGGATGTAAAAACAACCCCCCCCCCCTAAAAAAAGAAACATATGATGTGAAAGGATCTATTTTGTCTGTTGGCTTTATGTAGACAACTCCTAAGAAAACAAGCTGAAAAGACCACAATGACAGCTATTAGCAACCTCTGAATTGACCAGCAATTATAACTGATCATGGCTCTTAAAAGATGCTCTTAAATATGGCTCTGCATTTTCTGTATGGAATCTGGTAATAGTTGTATTTGTTGAGAGTGGCCCCCTTTTTGTATTTAGCAGATGTTTCATCAGGGAAAATTTTATTAGGGCCAAGAAGCATTATTTAACGCAGCGTAGCACCTGCCATCATGGAGAACACAATTGCAATTTAACATCCTTTAACGCCTCGATTTAAAAACTGGAGTAGGCACCTTTGAGAGGTGCAATCAGACTTGTCATCAGGGAGTCGTGCGTCAAGGAAGCGGGGTGTCTAATGGGAGACCAGGTGACCAAAATCTCAACCACATATAGTGAAGAGAATGGCTCCCCTGCAGGAAAGGAACTACATAAATCAGTGTGATTAAGGCAGGAATGTCAGTGCATTTCGATGAAGACCTCTTGAATCAGGAACCTGTTGATGCAGAGAATGGGAAGGGGATTGGAGAGGTTCAGATTACTACAGAAACTCTGATTATAATTACAGCACTGGGGATGCTGAAGTGCTGGTTATAATTCCAGAGGGATGGCAATGGAAAATTAAAAAAAAAATGTAGATGGCTTTTAGTTCATGCTTTTATCTTGCACCAGCCCGGTTACTTTAGTGTTCTTTGTATGTTATGCTTAAATGATATTGTTATAGTTTACCAAACTGCATTTGTTTTATGCAGTAAACGTTAATTATTGCAGCAGGAAGCTTGGTTGTTAATTGTGGGCTAAAACTACAGGACCATTTATTTCATAAAACTCTTGAGCTCAAGCTGCTGCGCCTTCTGAAAGCCCAAAATTATTGGCAGACCTCAGACTGTATCGTCTAAAAATTATGGCACAGGTGCCAAAAATTCTTCTCTTTTAAAGTGCTGTTTTAGAGTTAAGTGCTTCTAATCAGAGACTCTGACAGCAGCTAAAATACAAACCATAGGACTGCTTTTCTTTGGAGTGTGCTGCGCAGACCAGTTCTGGAAATAAGCTAAATTGTTTAGGATTAGTTTAGAAATAATTGTATGGTGTAACATGCGGGCAAGGAAAATATGTGAAACTTGAATATACTACCACAGATGGCAGTGATGTGTTTTTTTTGTGCCCCATCTTTTTTGCTTTCATCCTTTTTTCTTGGTTTTCTTGTACTATTTTGGTCTTAGGCTTTATTAATTCAATAATTTGTTAAACCAGTTGAAAAACTATGCAGTTATATCTTGCTCCTCAGTAATTTGAGTTAAACAGAGCAGTAGGCTTCCAGTGAGATAACCCATGCTATTCTAATGAAGTCAGTGGGACAGAGAATCACCTTGTACTATAATACAAAAAATCATTCTACTTTGATCTGGTTAAAAAATGCTGTTTTACTGTTTTTTTTGTGTGTGTGATTTAAGCCAGGTCCCATGGGTCTGATAATTGGCAAATCTGCATATTGAGAAACTGACAAGAAAACATAATCACTTGTCAGCCAATGCAACTCATGCCCTAGACAAACATTTCAATATTCTGTCCGTCATTATAGTTACACTGTTCACTAATTGAGGGGATTACAATTGCAAAGCAATTCACTATTCAGAACTATGTGGAGAAGTCCTGCAGCTCTCCCATGATCCCCCAGGGACTGAAGCCATCCTGCTTAAGTGGTTGTAGAATGAAAGTAGCGAACCACAGAATTAAACAGGTTTGTCTTTTTTTAAATAAACACATTTTGGAAATTAAACTTCTAACAGTGCCTATGAATCTCTTTAGTGTACTGTATATCTGTCTGTAAAAATGTCACGAGATGGTAACATTTTAATCATTTAATGACAGACATAACAGAGGTCACTGTATCATCGGGACAGTCCTGATTTTCCACCAAATATCCTTTATCCTAATTCGGAATACAGTAGCTCTCTGTCTCGCACACTGTTCCATTTTTCCTACTCTGTCAGCTGCAGAGAAGCAGTACCGCTCATCTTGGCTCCTTGTGCACTGATAAGAATGTACAGTACCTATCTGAAGGACCAGTCGTCATGTTGGTAAAAATCATCAATCAGATCCAGTCACATTGAAAAAGTATATTGTTTCACCTCTGCCTGTTAAACATGATATGATGTGTAGAATATGAGTAAATGTGAAAGAGCCCATAAGAAGTGAAGGGCATCAGTCATCTTCACAGGCAAGCAAGTTGATAAAGCTTTCTTTCAGAATGTAAAGCAATGTTTTCAGAAATAGTCTAAAATGTGAGAAACAAATGACTTACCATGAGTGGTATAAACATGCTCTTGTATTCTTTGTAGTAGTTAAAGCATTTAAAAAAAAAAGAAACCAGCGTAGTGTGTCCTCGTAAAAAGCTGACACGTTAAGTTGTGGACCCAATCTGATCTGTTCAAGTGACATGTTAGTTGTGTATTTAGCCACCATCTCAAGTTTGAGTTTACTGGTGACTGGTGACTTTCAACCCCTTCAGAACCATTACACCACTACAGTAAAACACTGAGCCATGGAATAAATAATCATTAAACATTCCAATCACACACTGTGTTAATATGGCAAGCTCTTGGTGCCATTAAAATTCACCAACCAGAAGAAAAATCTATTATTGATTGACCTTTAAAGGGTAATTGCTTTTTTATGTCCAAATTGTAAAATAAAGGATAGGCTCCCATTACATGTTGTAGGTGTCCAAATGACAATAGAAAGGCACTGGTATCCAAAATGAGATACATGTAGTTCTGTCTCTTTAGTCTATGCTGCATATAGGCAACCAACCATATTTTGGATATAAAACACACAGCATTTGGCAGAATTGGATCCCTGCTATCTCATCAGTACTGAACCCTACAGTTGCAGCAGTGTTGTCATGAAAATCTTTCTGCTAACCATCTAGATTCTCTGGGCTTGTATGCAAATCATCCACAATGCCCTTTATAGAATTGTGAAAACACAGTATTTTTTGATGAGAAAGTGAATATTTGCAATTTCCTTGGCAATTCATACTGTATCAGTCCTGCCCACAGTAACAATGTGTGAAGTCATGGTTGCAAACAATTGAATGGTAAAAATTACCTTTTTTTAAAAATTATTAATAGCATAAATAATACAATTAAAACTTAATTTCACACTGCACTTACTGTTGGAGCACTATTTTGAACCCAGTACAAAAGTTGATCCCATTTTTCTTTTATTTAAAAGAAATGTAACATAGAAACTAGGAAAACAACTCAAAGCAATAGTTTAACAGCTCATACCTGCAACAAAGATGTTTCTTGGTAGTATAATAATATTTATTTTTATATACCAAAAATGGGAGCCGACATTGCAGTCACTTCCAAATCTGGCTTCTACTGTTCTGTTAGAATCAGAGCCACATGTATGTATTAAGCTCCACTGGGGGTAAATACAAATCTGTATTGGGTGTTTATCTCCTAAAGACCCCGGAACCTGCCTATGTATATCAAAGCTGCTCGCAGAGCCTGTGACAGTCATGTCCTTCTCCGAGGACATAAATGTACTGCACACACAGAGCTCAGCGTTATTTTTCCTTTCAGAGGACTGAACATGACAGGAGAGCATAGACAGATAAGTACTTGTTACTTTTATCTGCATATATTACTCAATAATTATTATGTTGTATTAGTTTTTGCTACGTCCTGCAGCAGCCTTGTGCCTCGCGTGAAGCAGGGCTCAGCAGCTCTGCACTGACCAAGTTACACGCTTCGACTCAGATTGCTTGCAGTCTCTCCCACAGTATCTCATTGCCGTTTTGGTGTCTCCTTGCAGCACCATTACAAAGGCTGTTAGGGGTCTGTGGTAGGGATGATGTCACTAGTCAGGCTGTTGAAACCAGGAAGGAGACTCAGGAGGTAGAAAATGCAGGTTTGTAAGAGCTGGTGCGCATGTTTAATAATACTAATAAATAAAACACTAACCCTTAAAACAGAACAAAACCACATTAACAAACAAAAAGGCACATGGGCCAAACCAAAAGGACTATACAAAACACTCATGGACATACATAAACAGACAGGATGAGACAGCACAGAACATAGAAAACCCTCCACCTCTCACCAACATCAACATTTAACACAACCTGTGGCTGGAGCCTTAATTGATTATTTAATCACTTATTCAATTCACGGTTCCAGCCATATTCCCATGTGTTTTTGCAGGGAGGATTTTAACTCTCTCCCTGGCACCCAATAATACACACATACACGCACCGTGCTTTGGCAGGGCTTTCGCCTTGCCACATTGCCACAGGCTCCAACAAGCAGGCTGGTGAACAAAAACCTGCTCTGTGTCTCCAAATAGAACGGGCAGGCTGTGGACAGGAACCTGGCTGCTTTGATAGCCACAAAAAGGCAGCTTTTTGGATAAAGCACCTCTGTTAGATGCCCCCATTACACCGGGGCATACCTTTGGCCCTGCAGTGGATGAGATGCTGCAACGCTCTCGGTGCGCACGTGAGTCCACAAAGGAGCTGGCGTGTCTGCTTCCCAAGTGACCACCCCAAGTGCGCAAACCGCTACCCACGGCCCCAGCAGCCTCATAGACCGGCACAGCCGGCTGCAAATCCGGCCAGAGGTGGTTTTCATAACCGCCTGCCGCAGGGGCTTTAACAAGTTCCGCCGCCAGGCACAGAAACAAAAGCCTCAGGCTAAGCCTCAAGCTCAGCAGCAGCCCTAGGAGCTTGCTGTCACAGGCCCAGGTCCCCTTTTTAGGGAGCCATCTGGAGTATTGTCGTCAGTGCACCAGGACATCTGGGTGCTTACTACTGTTCACACTGGCTACTCTCTGCAGTTCAAGCACGGTCCCCCTCCCTTTCGGGGCGTGACTCCAGCATTAGTCACGGACCTGCAAGACGTTGCGGTAGTGTCTCAGGAGGTGGCAGCTCTGCTGCAAAAACAGGCTATTTGCACGATAGACCCTCTCCACTTGAAGGAAGGGTTCTACTCCAGGTACTTCTTGGTGCCTAAGAGGAATGGTGGCTTCAGACCAATTCTCGACCTCAGACAGGTCAACCTTTATCTGAGCCAAAGGAGGTTCAAAATGTTGACGATGCAACAGCTGTTGCAATCAGTCAGTCAGTCTAAGAGACTGATTCACCATGGTGGACCTCAAAAAGGTGCCTATTTCCACATCCCCATAAAACCAGCACACAGAAAGTACCTGCGTAGAAGCTATACTGGCCCCACTGAGACTCAAAGGTATCAGAATACTCACTTATTTGGACGTATGGCTCATTTGTGCCCAGTCTCCAGTAGGGGCGTAGCTAGGAATGGAACTTCGGGTGGACAGGCAAGTACCAAAGGTCTGACGTCACAGGAAATAGTTTACATTACAAACATGATTTAAATCAATTAAAACTCTGAATACATCAAATATCTCCCGGGGTTTTTGCAGAGCAAAGTAGCCAAGACTGAAAATGTATGGTGCCGAGTGAAGCAAGGGGAATTTTTTTTTTGTAGTTTATAACAGTAGTTGCACGTATTACACTACAAATACACCTGGGATTGAACCCACGACCCTCTGGTCCAGAGCCCTAACCACTACTCCACACTGCTCCCTTGTGTTATTATTGTTTAAAATATATGTATTTGTGCACGAGTGTTTCAGGTTAATTGCCTTCCCTACCAAAGCAGTTCACACGCAGACTGTGCCGGAAACACTCCCAACCACTATATCTCCCATGTAAACCATTTAAAATGTTTGAAGCAGACAAAAAACAAATGCACTTACATATATCCTCAGTGAATGCACTTTAAAAAGTCAAACAGGCAGCATCACCAAACCAGTGAGAACACAGTATTACATTTTAAGCAGTTATTAAATACAATGAAAGTCAGTCAATTACTTACCATTGCCTAGTATCCTCTCTTCTCCGCTCCACCTTACACAGGGTAAAGCGTCTGGGCTTGCAGTTATATAGTCATGACATGCCAGAAAATCGCACATATCTCTTCAAAGGACAGCATTTTTAAGCTATTTGTTAGCATTCGGCCAGCTGTCTTAATCCCTTCTTAAGCCCTTCTACTAAACTAAACACTTAAAAGTGTGTGCATAATTGTTTTGCGATGTTGACAGCCGCACTACTACTAACTTACTTTAAAAATGCACATTAAAATAAACGTCTGAGGTGCTCCCGAGTGGCGCATCCAGTAAAGGCGCTCCACATGTAGTGCAGGATGTGCCCTATAGTCTGGACGTCGTGAGTACGAGTCCAGGTTATTCCTTTGCCGACCAAGGACGAGAGCTTCCAGGGGGCGGCACTAAATTGGCCGAGCGCCACCCGGGGGGAGGGAGGGTTAGGTCGGCTAGGGCTCACGGTGCACCAACGACCCCTGTAGTCTGCGGGCTTTCCTGTAAGCTGCCCGAGAGCTGCGTTGTCCTCCGACGCTGTAGCTCTTGGGTGGCTGCATGGTGAGTCCGCAGTGTAAAAAAAGAGGTTGGCTGACGGCACATGTGTCAGAGGACAGCGTGTGTTCATCTTCGCCCTCCCGAGTCGGCGCAGGGGTGGTAGCGGTGAGCTGAGCCTAAAAATAATTGGCCATTCCAAATTGGGGAGAAAATAATAAAAAATAATTGGCAAGGACTACATTTAAAAAAATAAATAAATAAATAAAACATCTGGGACTTTTCAAAAGACTTTCACAAATCAGCGCCAACTGCCTCACAAGCTGTCAATCTAATGTGCCTTGCACATGATTCGTTGTGTGAGAGGAAGATCCTACCCAAATATTGCATCACAATTACTACTTTGATTTGATTGGCTAAGCCTGTGGCATTTAAAAAAATAGTCTATTTGATCTAAACTTAAACACCTGCCTTCGGGGCGCACAGTTGACGTTTATTATTATTATTTTTTTATAAATGTACTTAAACTTGGATTTGGGTGGGCCTGAGTGCAAACTGGGTGGGCTGTTGTCTTCAGCTCAGGCAGACGTTCACTAGGTACTGGTCACCGGCCACCTTCAACGGTTGAGTCTTATGGTGAATCATGCGAAGAGCCAGCTCACGCCTTCTCAGACAGCCTCCTAACTCCAGGTCCATGCTGTCCACTCTGTCGGATGGCAGAGTGCAGAGAACAGCCACATGTTTAGAGCTATTTCAGCTCAACAGAGTGCTCATGTTAGTGACGTTCCAGGAACTTTTGGGCTGCTTCCAGGTCGTCCCTTACAACATAGATATAGAGGTGAATTTCTCTCTCAATTTTTTAGCCCTAGCTACTTGTTACACGGTATCCTTTGGCTTAGCCTTGTAGTATGCCAGCTGTTCTGCAATCTTCTCTTGTGATGGCTTTGGTACTCTCACCAAATCGAATGGTTACATTTTGTACTTGAAACATTAAGTTATTATCATAACCCTGGTTCCCTGAAATAGAAATGTAGGCATTAACCTTCAAGGTCGCTGTGTCCATGATTGCAGCAAGCTTGAAGAAAAAATGATGCAGAGATCTGTGCATGCAGTTCATTTATGTCCTCGGGGGTGAGACTAGGTCACAGGCTCTGCGAGCAGCTTTGATATACATATTTAGGTGTCAGGGTCTTTAGGAGGTAAACATTAATTCTGTACTGGTTATGTTTCTATTTCAGGGAACTAGGGTTTTGATAATAACCTAATGTAGTACTGTATATAACTCAATAGTTAGTCATGGATATTCCAGCACTGCTTGGTATCAGAACTCTCCTGCTCTACATGTAACTGTGAAGAACCATCATCAGGAGACCCTGAAGACTCAGCATGCAGTATATGAGTGAGAAAGTGCTTCTGTGAAGCTTTCTTTCTGTGTGTATTTTTAATGACTATGCCCACAGTAAGCAAAATGTTATTTTTCACATACAATATCCATATTACTGTTATTTTGGAGTATAACACAGTTATTTTCAAAGGAGAATGTCTGCACATTACACATTCAGCACCTGTAATGTGCAGACATTCTCCTTTGAAAATAACTGCCTCAGTTACGGATACTGACCCGTCCGAGAGTTGAGGTCAAAAGCTTGTGTCTGGCTTTTGTGTGTTCAGTATTCTGACTTGTGGTAGAATGCTTGGTCTTAGTTTTGTTCCTGGGACTCTGCCCTATATACTTTGATGCTACCACTGTATTTACTGACCTGCTGTATTGTGTTTTTGGTGTGTAGTATACAAAATGTGTGCTTTATACAAAAGATGTAAACCAGTGTGACCAGGGCCGGATTAACACATAGGCAAACTAGGCATGTGCCGAGGGCCCAAACTCAAGGGGGAGGGGGGGGGGAGGGGTCCAAAACGGTTACGCATTATTTTTTTTTTTTACATATACAGATTTGCACCTCAACTGGAAAAAACTTTACTCACTGACATTCAAACCGAGGCACGTGTCCCAAAATCAAATTGTTCTGACATGTGTTACGCAAATTTCTAAACCCCACAGAATTCTTAATCCCCACATGATTCCATGCTTGTGCAGATGCAGTTTTTCAAAGATTGCTGGACATGCACGCACAATATTTCTGTGCCTGAGCCCCGCTGTGTTCTCAAGCACTGCCATTGAGTTCTGCTGCAGCTTGCAACAAATATTGTAAATAAGACAAAACTAATTCTGTGGCAAAATAAAACAGCACATTTAACACCACTGATTTTCTAGATACAGTAGGTTCAGCCGTAAAAGAGGTGGAGATTTATCACTCTGGGTGTGGTGTTCAGTGAGAAAGAACGTGAGAGAGACGTGAGTAAAACGTAAACAATTGCTACTCATGCTGGATTTGGAACAGCATAATACTTGTTTGTTCAGTGTTTGCTTTTTCTGTCTGTTTTGGCCACTGTGCCATTTTGCTTTTCAAAAGGCTTTGTTTTGTTATTTGAAATATTTTATTTGAAATAAACACGCGCAACAGCACTTCATACCTCACAGTACTGACTGTGTCTCTCTTCCTGGTCTGACATCACCACAAGCCATCCTTGTCACAACCAGTTTTACATCTCATCCAAAGGACGATGCATCATGACCAGCTTGAAACTAAAGAACTTTTCAGTGATGGTTTCTCCAAACTTTGACAACACCAAAGTTAGGGGTAAAGAAACTGAAGGAATCTGTCACCAAAAATATTACCTTCCCTCTTTCCTGACACAGGCAAGCCTTTTTTGAGAGACGGGAAATAAAAGTTTCAAGCTAGGACTCATCACAGTGCCCTCTGGAGACTCTGCAGAAGTAATTACAATGTAACTGCCACTCTAAGTGCACCCAAAGCAAACATCATTATCACACTGATGGCAGTAATTGTACATCATTACTGAATATGACTGGGTAGGAACATTAGCAAAGGAACATTAAGCTGCCACATGCTGCTTCCAAATGGTTTGTAAAACAAGATATGATTCCTTTTATGATTTATACCGGTATGAAAGGGTTATGCATATAAAGGTGTTCGCATAGAAAGATCTATTTTACATTTGAATCACCCTGGGTGCAATTCAGTTTTTAACTGGATTCCTTCATACTGTGAATTGACATGATGTTGTGACGTCAAAAACTATGTTATGGGACATATCTAATATGTATGTGTAACAGGGCCAGGAGCCCTGTTACACATACATATTACATGGAAAGTGGGCATGGAACATGGAAAGGGGGCGGCGCAAAGCCCGGCCATAAATGTATTTGTTTTGATTTGTTATATAAAAACAAATGTATTTGTTTAGTTATTTTAGAACGGGGTACCCCTCAGCCCCTGTGTTTAGTGTGTATTATTTTGTATCTGTTTTGGTTCGTTTTTGTATATTATTTAGAAATATATATGACGGCCGCTCTGTGTTGTTTTGTTATTGTTGTTGTTTTAAAATACCTAATGGAAATGCGTGACTGTCAGCTAGTAATTATTGAATTAGCTGGCAGTCACGCATAGTAATTCTACCTGTGAAGACTATGGCCGAGGGGTAATGAGAGAATTAATAGCCAGTTAACCCCTCGGCCATGATATAAAAGACCTGTTGCTTTAGCTGCAAGGGGTGGGTGTACAGAGGAGAGTACAGGAGAACGAGAGAGTGAGAGAAATTTATTTAAAAACTAAACTAAACCAAGGATAGGGTCAGTGAAGGCGATTGCCCAGCCTGACCGGTTGTAGTGTTCATGATTTGTTTTGTTTAATTATTTATTTTCACTCTGTGAGCAAAGTGTTTTTTGTTTAAATATTTTATTTATTTTTGTGTTTAAAAAAAATAAACGGCGCTTGCTGCGCCTTTGCACTGCAGTACCTGGTGTCAGTGTTTTTTCCTTCCTGCACGTTGGCCTGATGTCACCACATCGGTATCTTGCCACAGTATGTTATAACATTGACATAAAATCTACTTGGCTGTTGCTAACAATAGAGGTACTATACTGTATAGCACTTGAGATGTGCCTAGAGCATGTAATGAATTGGCACCTCAAACCCCATTGAATTGAATGGAAAGGCAAGTACTGGACATGAACCGCAAACCATAAGGGTCAAAGACGAATGTCTTACCATTCAACTAAAGAGCAAGCTGTCATTGACAGGGAAGTACAGGTCTTGTGCTGATGTCAGTATTATTTATTCATCAGCCGCTAGGAGGAAATTCATTACATTCTCCTCCTGGTTAATCAAAGATCATCCTCTAGTGTAAACGCAAGTGCGCAACATAGGGCTTGTATCTGCGACCACTCATTTTCCCTAGGGATTCAGACCGTTTTCACAGAATCACATCTGGCAAGCCATCATACATGCTATACTGTAGCTATAATATTGTAAAAAACGATGTGTAATTACCTGTTTCAATCACAGGGGTCAGGATTCTTCTCAATAGAGTGCCACTTTAATGAGCTGGCATCTCTGGCCATTGAATTGAAAAGAATAGAATGGCAAGGTCTGGGCACAAACCACACCATATGGTTCAAAGACTTACCATTAACTAAAGTCAGTATTAAGAACATAAGAACATAAGACAGTTTACAAACGAGAGGAGGCCATTTAGCCCATCTTGCTCGTTTGGTTGTTAGTAGCTTATTGATCCCAGAATCTCATCATGCGGCTTCTTGAAGGATCCCAGGTGAGTTGGTTCCAGACCCTCACAATTCTCTGTGTAAAAAAGTGCCTCCTATTTTCTGTTCTGAATGCCCCTTTATCTAATCTCCATTTGTGAACCCATGGTCCTTGTTTCTTTTTTCAGGTCAAAAAAGTCCCCTGGGTTGACATTGTCTATACCTTTTAGGATTTAGAATGCTTGAATCAGATCACCACGTAGTCTTCTTTGTTCAAGACTGAATAGATTCAATTCTTTTAGCCTGTCTGCATACAACATGCCTTTTAAACCCAGGAAAATTCTGGTTGCTCTTCTTTGCACTCTTTCTAGATCAGCAATATCCTTTTTGTAACGAGGTGACCAGAACTGAACACAATATTCTAGGCGAGGTCTTACTAATGCATTGTAAAGTTAACATTACTTCCCTTGATTTAAATTCAACACTTTTCACAATATATCCAAGCATCTTGTTGGCCTTTTTTATAGCTTCCCCACATTGTCTAAATGAAGACATTCCTGAGTCAACATAAACTCCTAGGTCTTTTTCATAGATTCCTTCTTCAATTTCAGTATCTCGCATATGACATTTATAATGCACATTTTTATTGCCTGCGTGCAGTACTTTACACTTTTCTTTATTAAATGTCATTTGCCATGTGTCTGCACAGTTCTGAATGCTGTCTAGATAATTTTGAATGACCTTTGCTGCTGCAACAGTGTTTGCCACTCCTCCTATTTTTGTGTCGTCTGCAAATTTAACAAGTTTGCTAACTATACATTAAATCATTAATGTAGATTAGGAATAGCAGAGGACCTAATACTGATCCCTCCTCGCTCCGTTTTGAGGTTTCTCCTCTAATCAGTACTTTCTGTTTTCTACATGTTAACCACTCCCTAATCCATGTACATGCATTTCCTTAAATCCCTACTGCGTTCAGTTTGATAATTAATCTTTTATGTGGGACTTTGTCAAAAGCTTTCTGGAAATCTAAATAAACCATGTCATATGCTTTGCAATTATCCATTGTCGATGTTGCATCCTCAAAAAAATCAAACAGGTTAGTTAGACATGATCTCCCTTTCCTAAAACCATGCTGACCGTCTCCCAGGATATTGTTACCATATAGGTAATTTTCCATTTTGGATCTTATTATAGTTTCTATAAGTTTACATATAATAGAAGTCAGGCTTATTGGTCTGTAGTTACCTGGTTCGGTTTTGTCTCCCTTTTTGTGGATTGGTATTACGTTTGCAATTTTCCAGTCTGTCGATACAACCCCTGTGTCAAGAGACTGTTGCGTGATCTTGGTTAGCGGTTTGTAAATAACTTTTCATTTCTTTGAGTACTATTGGGAGGATCTCATCTGGCCCAGGGGATTTGTTTATTATAAGAGCTCCTAGTCCCTATTATTATTATTATTATTTGCCACAAGGAGGAGATTCAAGTGTGATAGCCTAAAATGATAACTTGAGCATTACAAGGACTGTAGTTTAGCTATAAAGAGTTTAATGCTAACCTGTATCAGGAAATACAATGGGAAAGCAGGTTGTATTGCATTGTAGAACTTGCATCTGTATGTTGCTTGTTGTAGTGCTGTCTCTCTTTTCTTGGCTGGAGTTTTCTAATAACACAAATGCTTGTTTCATAAGTAAACAAGGCAGAGAAGCCAGCACATAAAAATGTTTTCAATGCAATGAGGCTTTTTGTTTATATTGTCATTTTTATGGACAGTGTTTCACCAAACACTGGGTACAGTGCTGGGACACACATTTTACCACTGTATAAGCAGAGGAAAGCTGTCCTCCAAATAATGCAGTATATTTCAACTGAACGTGGCTGCTTCTATGTTGTATATGTTTTAGTAAACTCCCTGGTATATTCACAGCCACCACACTATGAATACCTTTATTTTGATATACACATTTCTCAGTTATGTCAATCTGGTCAAATTTGCTTTGATGGAAGTTACGATAGCAATATTCCTGTAAAAAATGGTGTGGAACCAATTTCAAGTAATGATCCAGTGTCAAATTCTTTCACAAGTAAATTTCTATTCTGGGTTGAAAACTTCTAATGTAGGAAGCAATGCATTTGCAACAGATTTAAAAAGTGTAGACCTTGACTTCTGTTGTATCATAAATGGTTCAAATCTGTGCTTAATTTATATGGAGTTTATCTTATCCGCACACTTTGTTCTGCTCTGCTTCCCAAGCCTAATCTCTGTTTAGATAATAACATTCTCTATTAGTGCACCTCCTGTGTTGCTTTATTAAATGCATATTGAGCTTGTTCATTAGCTGTGATAGATTTTTTTTGTTTTGTTTGCTGTATGAATATTAATCTTCTTTCTTTGCCTTTTTCTGGCAGCGAAGGCAGTCCCCACTGGAGAATAAATTACAGAAAATAATGAGTCTATTGAATTAGATCATTAGCTTGATTAACCAAGCCCTTGCGTTGCTGCTTATAAAAGAACAATAGGAAATTGCAGTGTTTAGGAATCATAATTAAAAATAAGTATATTTCTGTTATGGTAAAGCAGTGGCACTTTCTTGTTGTTTGTATTTCATGAAGACTCTTTTTTAAAACTTGAATCGTTTTATGTTTCATGTCATTTGTTCTGTTTTTTGCCTCCTTTTCACTTTTCATATTGATGGATGATGTTTGAATTGAGTCCCTGATAGTAGTATAATGCAGGGCTATTCAGAATACAGTAGTCAATTTAAATAGAGAACTGGTTGAAAGAAAGTCTTGTAATAACTATGCAGTATTTCATTGATGAGCTGCTCAATCCACATTGCATAAATGGTTTGGTTAATACAGCTTGTTTACTAATTTGTCTGAATTCATGTTTGGGTTTTTGTGTATGTTGATTGTAAACATAATGTAACACAGCTCTGCGTCCGTATTAGTCAGAATATTAGTTTTATTTTTACTACCAAATATGCAATTTACAGGAGTGGAATAATTGTAATAATGGATATGAATGATTCAGCAGTTGAACTTTGAGACTGCTCAATAACAAATCCAGCAGCATTTTTTGTTTTTCCTTGAATGTTTAATGCTTGCATTTCCTTTATCTTTTAAAAATCACAGGTTCTTTTTACACTGAAATTAACTACAATTTAACAGGTGAATTTTAAAGTATTTTTGGTGTTTAGCCTTGGTTTGGCCAACTGCCAGAATACAGCCCTCTGTTTAGAAAGAGTCATCATAAAAAACCTCATCATTACAAGCAAAAAATGTCTTGTATTTACTATGATTGCGAAGCTGTGCATATGAAAATAATGTTGTTTTTTTTTAAAAAACATTTTGTTAAATATCCAGAAGTACAAAATCTGTGGTTTACTCCCTAAATGTCTTGTGACTATTATGCACCACCACACTTAACTTTTTAACATTTTCCAGCAATATACTGAGCTGTGATTCAAACTCGGTTTTAATCTCAGTATTTCAATATGGATTTTGCTATTGATGGTCAAATCTTGCTCTGTGTTAGTGTGACAGAAATACAATGAGTTCTGGTGATAAATCTTCCTCCCGACCTGTGAGGGCGCTAAAGAACGGGAGGAGAAGTATCTGGAAGGGCTGGCCTGACAGTTCGTTTCCGGGACCGGAAAGTGGGTCAGCCTGGAAGGAAGCGAGACTCTGTTGTAAGACCGTATTGATTTGACAGGTAAACAAGGGGCAGCTGCAAGTAATAAGGCAGCTGCAACCGTTTACCTAGATATCATGCGGGATTACATATAGGGGCCAGGGTAACGCTGTTCTTTTCCTTCGTTTGGGTTAAGCCAAGGACCGAGAAGGACGTAATCCCTGTATTACTCTGCAAAGAGTTGTGTGTGTGTGGGTTTGTGTTTGTTCGTCTCTGTAAACTAACTGTCTGTGTCTTTTGAAATCACTAGACAGCTAAACGCACATCCGGAGCTGTCGCCTTGGGCCAGCACAAGCCGGATCACCACTTCACGAACTGTCACGGAATAAAGTATATTCACGCACCACCATCACGACTGCACGCACCCGAGACGGGTGACCGTGTTTTTGTTTCCTTTATCAGGACTGCAACCTGTGTTCTTCAGCCCCGAGCTTTACACATCGTTGTGTATTGCCGGGGCTTATTATTTGTGGTCACTAGACCAGGACGGAAAATAAAAGCTTATTTTCTGGATTACAGTTGTCTGCCCGTCATTCCTGCACCGCATCACTGCTACACCTGTTCCCCCTACCACCCACTTTGCCACAGTTAGTTATTGCCTGTCTCATTCCTGACATTTCCTGAGTGGTCCACAGGTGCTGCAGAAATACAGTACTAAATCAGTGGACACTTACAGAAGGTCCATACATTCACTATGCGAGTGTAGTTTACACTTGTGGTATAGTTAAAATAATCTTCAATCCTAATTAAAAAGATTCCGAATTAGCCCCAGTATTAATGACAATCACCAAGAGAGCTTGTTCCCTTGCTGGTGTGCTTCTTTATTTTGTTCTGTCAGAAGTATCTGCCGTGAAACGTCCTAAAATTACTTTGTTTGAACCACCATCCTCCTCTTCAGACATCACACACACTGGAATCTTTACAATTATCTACTTATTATACACATTTAGTACAGAAAGTCTTTCTGTGGTACTGAGACAATACTTTCAGCTGGTTTCACAAACTCTGATGAGTGCTAGTCTTGGACTTCCTTACCTAAAATAACATTAGGTAGTCAAATATTAGTGCTAATCAATATCTGTGAATGCATCCATTTGAGTTATTGGGCCATATACATTAGAACTGATCTTATTAATGTTGCTGTTAAGGTGACCTTAATACTTAGAACACCAATTTAACAAGTTTTTTTCTTTTTTTTAGTAAATTTAGTACAAAACATCAGATTTGGGAAAAGGTATTAAGAGCTGCTACTTCATTAGTGTTTTTATAGTTAGTACAAAGCTATTTTCTATGATTCTATAACCGGTTCTCAGTGTCAGTGTACACTGCCATATTTATTCATGTTTATGCACTATTCTATAAGATCAGCCAGGGGATGCTTTGTTTTTGTTCACACCCATTTCTAGTTTGTTTAAATAAGTCAAATTTCAAGGATAGATTATATTATATATGGATCTCTGTCTGGGAGAAATGTGTGTGTGGCTGTATTTATCTAAGTGCTAGAAGTCTCAACAACAAAATGTTAGAACTTGAAGCTACTGTACTAACAAGTAACTATGATGTGATAGGTGTTACATACTCTTGGTTATCCAAGAGTAATGGAGATGAATATAATATTAATGGGTATACACTTTATAGGAAACACAGGCAGGACAGAAGAGGCGGAGGGCTAGCACTATACATCAAGACCAGGTAGCTAAATCTGGAAGAAAAAAACAACGCAGAATCAATATGGGTCAAACTAATGGACAAAAACTCAAAGGGCATAACAGGGGTATGCTACAGACCACCCTAATTCAATCACTGAGCAAAATAATCTCTTATACAATGACTTTAGAAATGCATGTAGCAAAGGAGAAGCCATACTAATGGGAGATTTCAACTTTCCCCATATAAAATGGGAAAACCCGATGGGGAGAACGACAGACGAAATTGACAAATGACGCAATTTCCTAACGCAATTTGTCAATGCACCGACTAGAGGGGGGAGGGGGGGCATGCCTCGATTTAGTCTTTTCAAATAACTAAGACAGAATAACTAAAACAGTGGTTAGAGAACCATTGGCAAACTCAGGTCACAACATGGTCTCATTTGAAGTGCTAGTTAAAACCCAAAAGTAACAACTAAAGCTAAGGTTTACAATTTAAAAAATGCAAACTATTAAGGAATTAAACAGAGACTAACAGAAAAAGGATGGCTATTTTTCAAAAATGTAATACTAGAGGTGCAAAACAATTACAACGTACTTGGAACTGCAAACGCAAGTCAATAAGGAAGTTAGAAAGGCCAAGACAGAAATCAAAATGAGCATTGCTAAGAGGGCTAAAACCAATTCCAAAAAGTTTTTCCAATATTATATTTCCAGCAAAGAAACATTCAAGGAGTAAGTAAAATGTCTAAAGAGATACAAATGGCAAAATCATAGATGGAGAGAAAAAATAGCAACTATATTAAATGATTACTTTTCACAAAGGAGGATACGGAGAACATGCCCCACATGTCAACCTGTTCCTATCCAGTTTTAAATAACTTTAGCATAACAGAGACAGAAGTGTTAAAGGGACTAGGAGCTCTTAAAATAAACAAATCCCCTGGGCCAGATAAGATCCTCCCAAAAGTACTCAAAGAAATGAAAGAATTTATTTACAAACCGCTAACCAAGATCATGCAACAGTCTCTTGAGACAGGGGTTGTACCGACAGACTGGAGAATTGCAAATGTAATACTGAGGGAGACAAAACCGAACCAGGTAACTACAGACCAATAAGCCTGACTTCTATTATATGTAAACTTATGGAAACTATAATAAAATCCAAAATGGAAAATTACCTATATGGTAACAGTATCCTGGGAGACAGTCAGCATGGTTTTAGAAAAGGGAGATCATGTCTAACTAACTTGCTTGATTTTTTTGAGGGTGCAACATCGACAATGGATAATTGCAAAGCATATGACATGCTTTATTTAGATTTCCAGAAAGCTTTTGACAAAGTCCTGCATAAAAGATTAATCCTCAAACTGAACGCAGTAGGGATTCAAGGAAACGCATGCATGGATTATTTCTGTAAATAATAAATACTAAGACAATAACCAAAACAAAATAAACACCTAACTTCATTTTGGAGCGCTAACTAAACTTTTTTATTTTATTTTACAGCACTAACTACAATTGAACAGCTAAGCCATTTACCGATTAAAAAAAAAAAAAAAAACGTTTTACTTCACACAAATGAAAAGGTTTTCACTCTGCCTTTTTGGAAACCACACCGGTCTCGTTGAACTGACAGCCTCTCCCTTCACACAGACTGGACTTGCTGAACACACATTGTCCTTCTTTTATATACCAGTTGCACGATCCCGAGCTGTAGCGAAAGCCAGAATAAACCCGGACATCACTTTCACCCCTGCATTTCATGGAGAACTGTATTACACCAGTTGCACGTATTCATTATCACTAAGAACTGTGTTTGTGTTTTGTGTTTAGTGTTGGTGTGTAAAACTGGACTTTTGGTTACAGGTCAAACCCGGGGAATTACAAATACCAAGTGATACACACCGCTGTATCACTCCAACATTATTATTTACAGGTGTTTGCCATAAGGCTCTGGACATTGTTAATTAAATCAATAAACCCCCTTGCACCTGCAAATCATTGTCTGTCTGTTTTGTATCCGCTCTGCACTGCACTCACCTGTATTCACTCACCACTTTGCGATAAAACTAACATTGCTTTTGTGTTTTTAAATCAACCAGCTTTATTCTTTCCCCCATCAGGATAAAGCAAATGCTTTTGTTAATTTAAAAAAAATTACCAAAGCTTTATTAACAATGCAATGCATCCATCTGGTCAGTAGAGGCCACTGACTGCTTTGTGCTGCACATGTGTCAGACTGCACAAATAGGCCAGCTTGTCAGGACATGGTTAGCTTGGAAGAGATATTAGCAGAAAATATGCATCTATTTTCAAGGGATTGCTTTCAATGCCTGGTGTTTTAATCCCTTTACACGTCGTGCACTGCATTGTTTTATGTAAGCATTTAAACATAGAATGATTGCATAGTCTTCAAAACTGCTTTTGTGCTTTTTTCAGTGGTCCAGTGTTTGTAGATATGAGCCATAATAGACTTAAAAGTTGTACTCCCTTATCTACAGCTGACAAACCAGTGTCCCAATACAAAAAGACAAAACAAATCCTCTTCCCCTGTAAGTAAGGGCTGGGCAATGCTTCTTTTAAACAAGGTGTTGCATCTCATTGGATCTATCACCTTAAAAATCTCTGGCAAATAAGCTCAGGGCATTAATTGTATACCAAGGATTACACACACACCTACTGTAATACTGTCAGAAGGACTAGAACCACTATGGGCAACCAGGGCAGCACTGATATGACCTGTCAGAAAATAATGTAATGAAATAATCACCATGCCCTAATTGCTCTGGTGTGACACATGGTCATTCCTCTGTGATTACAAACTACTTTCATTTCTTCACGGAAGACTTCCAGTAGCAAACTTGTGCTTCCACCAGTTATATCTACATAGTGGACGTTTTTTACAGCTTGGTTTTGTTGTGAATATAAAATATTAATGGACATGACCCAAAACATTCAATCTATAGATTCTATGTCATCTTTATAAGTGGTGTAAGGTTACTGGGCTATTCTTGCTGCATTGTAGTTATTACTTATAAGCCAATGATTGTATGTTTTGAAATGGAAATCTGTTACTTTATGTATCGTTCTTGAACGGTTGTTTTACTCTCTGGTAAAAGATGAAAATGCTGTGAAACCTAGGTCTAAAGTTGCTCAGGGTTTTCTTGAAAGGCATCTATTAATAGTCTTTTAAGGTTTGTATATTAGGCAGATGGCCCACTTCTGTAGGTAAGTGGTTAAACACGTACAGAAACAGGCAGTACTGGTTTGCTGATGAGTTTAATTCTAAGCATCCAAGAAGATCCACACAGTATAGTTGATTGGATGCATTGATTAATCAGCTTGGTTAGGGGTTAGATTGGGTGATATTGATTGCATAGTAAATTGAGAGAACTACAGTATAATAAACAATCAATGTTCATCTGTGTTTATTGTTGTTTTAAATATGGTGTAGTACATGTTTTGAGTAAAAAATGGTCAATGCAAAAGTTTTAAAACCATATTTTTTATTTGAAAGAAAATTTCCTCAAGGTGTGTTTGGGCAGCGGCACTGGATCTCTCATGTGGCCGGGGGTATCTCTCATGCATGTAAGGACTGGCTGGTGAAATACTGTCCAGAACCTCACATTATTCTGTAAATATTGGAGCGATCCTGTGGGGATGGGAAGAATCAGGGTAGAGGGTGTGTGTGCGTGCAGGGGTTGCATGTTGTGTGGGTCTGGGAATTGGATTGCAGGTATGGCATGAAAGACATGGGGGCAGGGGGATATAAGGGGCTGCATGGAAAAGACTGGGAGATTGGGGGAAGACAAGAGCGTGAGAGAAGGTTGTGTTTAGGGGAGATAGAGAGAAAAAGGGGTAGGGTAAGGAAAGACAAATACGATTAATCATTTTTATTTTCATTTTCGAATCCCAGTTCCCTTCTCTTGCTTTATGATTTTATTTTATTGATTAGTTCTGTTAAAAATAAACGGCTTGAGCCTTCAACTCCATCATGGCCTCAGTCTCATTTTTGTCCCAAGAACCCGAAAATGCTACAATATACATGCTATAAATTATATCTTGTTTAATATATTATTTAACCATTTACTCTTCCTTGCACTATACACACAGTGATTTCAATTGGTTTACTTAGCCCAAATGTTAGCTGTATAGTAGATACATAACCTTTGTTATTATTATTATTATTATTATTATTATTATTATTATTATTATTTATTTCTTAGCAGACGCCCTTATCCAGAGTGACTTACAATCGCAAGCAAATACAAATACATTCAAGTGTTACAATATAAGTCATACAATAAGAACAAGAAATACAATAATTCTCAAGTGTGACAAACCACAATTCAATAATACAGCAGATAATAGTGAAAGTTACATCAGGATATGATTAAATAGTGATAGTTACATCAGGATATGATTAAGTACAAAATACAGATTAAACACTTGGCAGATTACAATATTCTGAGGTACAGGATTAAATGCAGTAAAATAGGGGGCAGGTAAGAGCATAATAAAGCATATTTAAATGAAGGGTGATAGTGTCCCAGGATACAACAGAGGAGTTCTACAGGTGCTGTTTGAAGAGGTGAGTCTTAAGGAGGCGCCGGAATGTGGTCAGGGACTGGGCAGTCCTGACATCTGTAGGAAGGTCGTTCCACCACTGCGGAGCAAGGGTGGAGAAGGAGCGGGCTCGGGAGGCAGGGGAGCGTAGCGGAGGTAGAACCAGTCTTCTAGTGCAGGCGGAGCGGAGAGGTCGAGTGGGGGTGTAGGGAGAGATGAGGGTCTGGAGGTAGCTGGGTGCAGTCTGATCAAGGCATCTGTAGGCTAGTACAAGAGTCTTGAACTGGATGCGAGCGGTGATCGGGAACCAGTGGAGCGAGCGGAGTAGTGGAGTAGCGTGGGCGAAGCGAGGTAGAGAGAACACCAGGCGAGCAGCAGAGTTCTGGATGAGCTGGAGCGGACGGGTGGCGGACGCAGGGAGGCCAGCCAGGAGGGAGTTGCAGTAGTCTAGGCGGGAGAGTACCAGGGCCTTTTTACAACTGCTTGTCCCCTTTTTTGTAACTGCTTTCTTGGAGTAAAAACTATTTTTAAACAGTGCGAGAAAGTACATATTTAAGGCTTTGCTATTTTATTACTGCAATATTATATGAAACTGAACCACTGGATCATGGCAGCTATACTTGTGCAGAACACCTCAACCACTATGACGCTGTCCTTTTTTTGTAACACTGTATGTTGCTGGAGAACTCCAGATGACCAGCAGTTGATTTTTCAAACTTTCTCTGAAGGCACAGTATTCCTACAATGAAAGGACCAGAAACTGAAGCAATCTATGAAATATTAATTACCCTGCAATACCGCAGACTGCATATAGCATTTTAATTAGGCTCTTAAATGGCCTTCTGAACAGCACTATACTATTACTGTCATGAGTGGGGTGACCTGAGATAACCTTGACGATAATACCTATGTAGCTGACGAGTATGCCACTTTGTTTTTAATAAGGCAAGGACCTTAGTAACTGAATGATAATTATACTCTCCCGTTCAGGTTCTTTGATCCCCAGGTTCCCATACACTCAATGAAACCGTATCGGGTAAAACAAATTTTATTGTTAGACAGGGTACTAAAAACATGATACAAAAAATATCGCTAGACTAAAATAAAAAAAAGGACCACACTAGGGAATGCCAAAAACAGAACAGAAAAAAAAGCATAAATCCACAGCACACTAAGGCAATCCCCTCCTATCGGTCACTGGCTCAGAGAAAAAAATAAAAACAAGGTCCACATAAAACACCACAGTCACGGACGCAACACAAAGATGGGACGAAACAGAAAGAAATAGTCCGGGGGTCTCCCCTTCCAACTCGCTTGGTCCGTAATCGGACTCCTCGTCGCTGATAGGACAGCCACTCTGCTTGACCTCTCCCGGCCGATCGACCACCACCCAGAAGAACCTGCGACCAGAAAAGCGGGGTAAAGAAGGGGCCATCAGGAACTGTGCCACAGGTAAGTAAACTGCACCCCGTCCTCCGAGTTCTGGTCACTTCCCTTTCCATGCTCCCTGGCGCTCGTCCCGTCCCTCCGTCCACCGCTGTCCCCGTTGCACCTGGGAAGGAGGAGTGAAGCAGGAGGAAGCGTCAGAAACTGAAACACAGGTAAGTAAATCGCTACTTCCACCCAGAAGCTCTGGTCACTTCCCTTCAGCCAGTCTTTCACTTCGTGTTTCTCTCCTCTCTCCCACGTTCCTACCATGTCCTCGGACTTCGCCCGATCCTCTGTGTACTGCCACCACGCCCGACCTGGCAGCTGGACTGGAAAACCTGGAGGTAAGGTAAGTAACACATCGTAGGCCTCGAATACACCCAGAAGGGTGGTACGGGGCC
This sequence comes from Acipenser ruthenus, assembly GCF_902713425.1. Classification (NCBI taxonomy): domain Eukaryota; kingdom Metazoa; phylum Chordata; class Actinopteri; order Acipenseriformes; family Acipenseridae; genus Acipenser; species Acipenser ruthenus. The sequence continues at coordinate 14,577,454 of NC_081200.1, read as the reverse complement.
AACCAGTGTAGATAAGTAGTTTCTTTTTTTTCTGCAATAAAAAAAAAATAGACTAGGAATTTGTCCATCTGTGTAAACAACAACATAAGTAATCTTTTCTTATTTCTTTCAGCGCGGGTGGAATTCAAAATATAACCCCTCTCCCAGATCCGTGGGGAGAAAAACCCAGGCGTCCCAAAGCTGGGACACCAACCAATAACCTGTATCTTGTTCCAGAAACAATCCAATAACAAAAGCGAGTGAACAAAAGAAAACAGAAAAAATTAAAGTGTCCAAATTAAATCAACAATAAAGTAACAAAAAAAACGTGAATGTGAATCCCTTTGGTTTTTTTTGTTTAGATAAGATAGCTATGTTGGTTATCACATATAATAACAGCCACAAAATACAGCCTTCTATCCTATACTGTCCTGCACAAAAAGATAAGAATAAAAAAAAAAGTTCCCTCAACAGCGTTCCAGCCAGAAGAAAAATAATCCAGCAAACAGTTGATTTCCCAAGATGATTCCTCCAAGGCTACACGCTTCTGCCTGCCTGCACACACTCCTGTTGCCCTGTCCTGTCCTGTCCTGTCCAGTCCAGTCCAGTCCAGTCCAGTCCAGTCCAGTCCAGTCCAGTCTTCTGTTTCCCGCCTCCACATCTCTCCCTTCCTGTCTCAACTCCCTGCCTTATATAGTCCCACCTGGAGCGCCATTGGCCGTGGCAATAACCAGGCGGGGCTTCCTGTTGCTAGGTAGAACAGCACCCTGTCCATGAATCAGTACTGCAAAAAAACAGCAGGGGTTTAAGAGGAGCAGATTCCACACAATTTAAAATATACAAAATAAACACCCAGGAACCCATTAAAATTCGTCACTTGTGACACTACCACTTGTTATGCCACTGCCTTATTAACAACTCACCCTCTCTCTACGGTAAATGAATAAGATACTGCACAGTGCTGCTTGTTTGTTAAAGCTAATCTGGCTTGATCTGCACATGTCCTCGGTTTCATTGAAAAGGAAAATGCCTCAAATTAATCAACAAACGTTGGTAAGATATTATTGAAATAGCTGTACTTGAATTGTATACAGGGTGATTCAGAAGTTTCTGGGCAAGTGGAATGAGCTAATTTAACTGAAAAACACAGATGTTAGTTACATTTCAAATTCGCCCATGTGTCCAGGGACTTTTGAATCATCTTGTATGTTATTGACTGGGTGGGGTTTGCCAGTGTTCACACAGTGTCAAACGGAAGACTTTACACTCCACTAGATTAGTTGCTCCTACAGCATTCAGTCACTGTTGCTTCTGTCCTAAATTCTTGTCTGAACATAAACAGCTTTTTAGTATTCCCCTAATGCAATGGGAAGGAACGTCTGTAGCTTTTCGTTTATGAGGCTCACAGGCGTGCTACTGTATCTCTGAAATATAACCTCCTGGTGCCGTCCAGTACAGTAGTTAGATCTGGTCCTATTCTGGCCACTCCACTATCTTCTGTCCCATACCTATATCTACAATTTCTACACCTGTCAACAAAACACAACAGCTACTCCCTGTCCTCTGCAGCACATTACAATATTACTATTCATTTTGTAACAGGGTTTTTGTTTGATCAGTTTCAGATGAGGACGGGCATTTGATTTCCACAGTTTTCTTAAAATACCCTAAGAAATTGTAGTAAAATACCACCCTCTTGATCAATGACCCTTCCAGGCTATAGTTATGTATTCACCATACCTTTCTAAATATTATGTGCAGCCTCAGAAGCATTGTAAAGCATTGTATACAAGGCATGCAGTATACTTAAGTGCAGTTTATCTGTTTATCATAAGACACAACCTATATGAACACTATCATGTTTTTCTTTCATCTGTCAGCAAAAGGTGATTTTTTTAACAAAGCCTTTATGTTTTAGAATAAAATACAACTAAAAGCAAATATTTTGTATAGGGATTGTCTGACTTTATATCTAGTTTGATTGATACAATGCAAATGAAGTAAAAACACAGTTTAAAGTAAGATTTTTTTTGCTTTACCCTCTAGTTTTTTTTGGCATACCAGAGGAATGCATTTTCCAGCAGGAGTGTGTTTCATAACGTTTGTGCCTTTTACAAGCCATGTTAAATGAAACCGCTCAGTCATCAGTACAATGCAGGGAGAATTGCAAGAAACCCCATCGTGGAGGTTCTAGGAGTTTGGTTCCCACCTCTTTTTGTACAGCATTGACTATTATTATTATTATTATTATTATTATTATTATTATTATTATTACTTTTTTTATTCACATTCTTTTAATTGCTCTAATGTAATCAATCACCATGTCCACAACTATTTGTCTAAGTTCATATACCAGAATTTTTATTCTCTTGCTTCAACAGGGATTGTTATTTAATGCATAAAAAGCTGATTAACAATTACCTTGTTACACCATTGAGAATTTGACAAGTTTTTTTGTCTTCAAGGTTTAAATCTGGGTGGGGGTGCAGTATTTTTTTTCTCTGCTGTGTTCGTAGAACATTATTACCATCTTGTTAATTGCTATGAAAAAAAATCTTTGTCTGCAAAGATGTGACGTGAATAAGATTACCTTTTCAAGTCAGTTTCCTGAGGAACAGATAATTACATAAAACAAAACTGAACTGTCCATCAACATTTTGTACTTTTCCAGTTGTTCTGGGTAACTCAGTTAGTCTTTTTGGTGTAATCAAGCATTGAGTTTACAAGGAGATAACATCTTCGAATGTATTGGTGACCGTAATAGGTCTCCCCCAATTCTGTTCTGGAGATCGTGCCGTTGTCCTTCGCACTGGAAAGGTCATTTTCCTACCCTGGTGTTATAAGTAACTCCAGTTGGGGGAGCTCTCCCTCTGTGGTTGCTGGGAATAAGTCTGTGTGTGTGTGTGTGTGTGTGTGTGTGTTCTGCATGCCTGTTCCATGAAGTTTCCATTTGTTTCTAAACTGCTGAGCTACATATCTAGCAATGCTGTTATTCTTATTGCCTGCTTGTAAAGCTTTTCTTGGGTTCAGCAAGCTGATTGTGTGACCTGTCCTTACAAATTCTAGTCTGAGATAATCATGAAGTTCTGCTATGGACAACTCAACACACATTGTTCACCTTTTTCTGTGAGGCCTCATCATTTTTTCTGGTGGCTGTTTGTTTAAATCTTCATTTTACTCATTTAAAATGTCCAAACTTTATACAGTACATAGAAGTGGATTTTGTGTTACAGTGCAAGTGTACGACACCTGACCCAAGGTACGGTAAAGTGGATGACAAATATGTTCTACCACTATAGTCGGCAAACACAGCAACCAAATGTGCTAATAAGAAACACATTATTATTTGGCCAGCCATTGTCTTTGTTCATTTATTTCTATTTTTTCCTTGGGAAAGTGTTTAAGTGCTTTTTATCCCCCAAGAGGGATTCATATCATATGAAGGGTTACTATAGTGGTGGAGCCTGTGATATATCACACATTGTTACATTTCTAAAGAATTACTCACCCAGTTGTGATGAAAAATGCTTTTAGAATTTGGGGAAACATAGTGGCATTGTTGAAAGGCTGTCCATTTTTGGATGTAGATACTATTAATTTAGTTTGTGATTCCTGCCCACTGTCAGTAATATTCTCTATTAAAATTCCAAAATGAGAAAAAATGACAGGGGTTGACTTTCTTGAACACTTTTAGGATTTTGCTATTTTCTAAGTTAAATGGGTTAATTTCCCTCAACCTACTTGTTTACTCAAACCCTTGAGCCCTGGGATAAGTCGACAGTAGTTGATATTACTGAGATCTCTCTGCATCGCTGCATGTTCTCTTTGTAGTATGGTGACCAAAACGGAACACACATTTAAGTTGGACTCTTACCAGAGCATTTAGAATCCTCACCATGACCTCCCTTAATTTATACACTGCACTTTTCCACCATACAATATAACCAAACACTCTGTTAGCCTTTTAAGTGCCTCTTCAGTACAGTATAATACAGTACAGTACAGTTTGCCGAATGTGAACTGAAAACAGCTACAGACCCTGTACTAACAGAATTGGTTATTTGAAGTAACTCAACCCCAAAATGTTGTCCCTCTGTAAGGTTCTCTTCATGATTCTTGATCTTTATGTAACTCTGTTTTGACACATTTGGCTGGTTTCAGAAACAGCTTTCAAAACGGTATCTCTCCATCAAAGAAGTCTGAGAAATTGGCTTATTGGTATTCATAGCAAGCATCAGAAAGGAAGCAAAAGAGCCCTAATACATTACCAGCTTAATAAAGTAGGTTTAATACACGAGGGAGGTACTATAGCAAGTCACTTACAGTGAATTAGGGCCAGAAGCATCTTTATTAAGCCCATTTAGGTTGTAGTCTGGTGTTGTGTTAAAACCCTTTTGATGGGCACCAGTAAGAGCTTCTGATGCTTAATGTCCTTTTGTTAGTGCACAAACAAGGGCAGTTTTCTCCTGGAGGGAAACACACCCCCTTCAATTACATTTTGTAATGAGGCAAATCTAATTGAGGTTGCATTTGCTGTCAATGTATTTAATATATTCCTTTTGGGCTGGAGGGAAGCTCCTTTGATTTTTGCATTGGGGTTTTTACAAACTCTCATTGTTGTTATAATTGCAGATTTACTGCAGCATGTTGGTCCTGAGGCTGGTGAATGCCAACAGACACTGATTGTTTAATGGGAATTGGTATGCTGTGGCAATGTGCCCCGCCCCTGTGTGCATTTCTGTGTTGTATGTTGCGTGTGGTGTGTTAATGTTAGTGTATAGATATGGCTGCACGGGATATAAATGGGTGTGTGCAGCACGAGTTATTTAAAATGTATAATTGTATTTAGGCACGGGATTGCACATCACTTCACGTGCATTTAAAGTATATAATATGCGAGCACGAGGTTGCACATAATTAATTCACGTGCTGGGATTCAAGTGAATAATTAATTAGTAATTGAATCCCGGCACAACAGTATATATAGGTGCACGTTTCACTCACTCGGGGTTGTGTGTTCGGTGAGTGGAGAACGGGAGAGAGAAAAGGAGAAATAAAAAGATAACAATTGCTATTGCGTGCTGGTAGGACCAGCACGATACTTGTTTGTTTATTTAAACTCACCGTGTTTGTGTGTCTGTCTGTCCACCATTTGTTAATGTTAGTCAGTTTTGTTTGTCTATTTATTTTGGCGTAAAGTGCCGTGTCCTGTGTTTTGTTAAAACCTTTTTTATTTATAATAAACCGGCGCAAACAAGCGTCTTCATCATTTCATTTCATCTGTCCTGTGTGTTATTCATTTCCTGGATCTGACGGCACCACTCAGCCAGCTGTGTGACATATGCATATATAATAATGGCATGAACCTCACACTTACCTGAACACAAAAGATAAAATATCAGTTAAACACAGCTCTCCTGAATTATTTTTGTTCACTACTTGTTCATCATTTTAAGGCATTTTGTTAATGTAATGCACATACATGAAGTAATTGAAAGTAAAAGTACCATTCAAGATGTATTTGTAATTGAGGTTCTACTACCTGCATACAAAACTGCATTCCATTCTTCAACTTGTTATTGCGTGCCAAGCAACCATTAGACAGTTATTACAAAGGGCATGCATTATGATCTTGCCCTGCAAGTCATTAGGACAATTATTCATATAAATATATCAAGTTCCTGAAATTTTCAAAGCAAACTTTATCACAATCGATATGAATAAAAGTATAAATACAGAAATGTATTTTTTATTATTTCATAATTCACTTCTATTAGCAATCAGCAGCAAGTTTATTATACAAATAATTCATTCAACAATTCCACTTAAAAAAATTGCTTTAAAGTAATGTACAGTTCATTACATTTGTTTGAAGTGTTTTTATTGAAAAACTTCAGATTTTTAAACCACGTCTATTTCTTATTCCTTGTCTCAAATATGCAGCACTAGATTGGAGACGAATAATGAAACTACTTGAGGTATTTTATTTGTAACAAATAAAAAATAATTGAGGAGCATCTGATTACAAATATTTTAACTTTCAGGTGAAAATAATTGCATTTTCTTGGCATTGGAAAAGCATAAGAAGAAAAATCTGTTTTCCTTGTCTAGACTAGAGTATGAATGGTTGTGTTCAAATATTATATCATGTCAATAATATGCATTTGAATTTAAAATTAGAATGGCATTATATTGTGTTCTCTAGAGCAAAGGTAATACAATGGTACTGTATAAACTGATGCACACTGGTATTCCGTCATTGTACAGTAACATATAATTGTACAATGCATTGTATTATTACCACTGTGCAATATTTGTTACATTGTGTTGCTGTTAATGGTAATGTTGGGATTGTATTTGTATTATTTGTATTTTATAATTCAGTCTCAATGGTATCTAACTTTTCTTTGCCATTAAGTGGTTACTGCATGTTTTATAGAGGTCAAGCAGGGCATGTTATAACATAAAGGAATACAATTCATTAATCGTCCCTTCCAGAGGCAGCACCGGCAGCAACAGTGGTGTGGCCCACTCCACCAGAGGCCACAGCAAATTCCCAGGGGTCAGTAGCAAACAACCCCCAGGCGGTGACGAACAGGCCTCCTCAGGTGACGGCGAACTGGCATCCCCAGGCGATGCAGGCTTAGTAGCCCTAGGTGTTGCAGGCTTGGCAGCCTGAGGTGTTGCAGGCTTGGCAGTCCTAGGCAGTGCAGGCTTGGCAGCCCTAGGCAGTGCAGGCTCGGCAGCCCTAAGCAGTGCAGGCTCGGCAGCCCTAGGCAGTGCAGGTTCGGCAGCCCTAAGCAATGCAGGCTTTGCAGGCTCGGGCAGGAGCTGATCCTCGAGAGGTAGCTTCAGCTCCTCTGGTGGTGGTGGGAGCAATAGGTAGTCTCCCTCTTGCAGGGGAGGTGGGAGCAACAGTTAGTCTCCCTCTGGCGGTGGAGGTGTGAGCTGCAGGTGGTCTCTCTCTGGCTGTGGAGGCGGGAGCAGCAGGTAGTCTCCCTCTAGCGGTGGAGGCGGGAGCAGCAGGTAATCTCCTTCTAGCTCTGGAGACTGGTGCAACTCTCCCTCGGTCACTGGAGACAGGTGCGGCTCTCCCTCGGTCACTGGAGACTGGTGTGGCTCTCCCTCTCGCACTGGAGACAGGGGGCTTCTCCCTCTCATGTTGGGAACTGGTGCTTCTTGTCTTCCTCTTCCTGGAGGCGGGGGCAATTGACCATGAAGTGGCCCCACTCCCTGCTGGCAGGGCACATGTTCAAGGCCTCGAGAGCACCTAGGTAGGCCTCCCAACTGCCCTCCGCTCATCCCTACTCCTCCTCCTCCTCTCCGTGGCAGGGGCAGTTGATGATGGAATGGCCCCCCTCCCCGCAGGAAGGGCACCAACTCGTGGCCTCGACAAGGTGGAAGTAGCCGTCCCAGCGGCCCCTTCTTGGCTCTGGATGCTCAGGCTCCCCCCACTTGGGCATTGGGTGCTCGAGCTCCCACCACTTGGGCGCAGGATACAACGGGACTTTGGGCTCATCCCCCTCCTCATCTGTGTCCCAGTCGACCTCCTGACAGCTTTCCTCCTCATGCCCATAGCGACAGCAGTAGGCACACCACTCCTCATCCTCCTGCTCCGCAGTGGAGTACTCCCTTTGTACCCACTGGATGGGGTCCCACGGACAGATCATAGGGTTCATCTCCCTTCACAGACAAAAAATCCAGAAAAAATCTTTATCCGCAGTACCATCTCTGGACTGAGTCTGTGGATGCGCTGTTTCCCACTTCTGGACACCAAGCATGGCAAGCTGGCTTGTGTGGTGACGTCAGACCCAGAAGAAACACACAGCACTGAGAGTGGTTTTAATAAAGGAATGTGACAAGGATGGCTGTGAGGGTGATGTCAGATGAGGGAAATTAAACCAAAACAAGTAATGGCGGGGCAAACAGAGACGCTACGGCGCTCAGCTTTTTACTAAATAGAAGCAAGCAGGTTTACTAAATAATAATAAACACAAAACAATACCATGATCAAATAAATGAAATACAAATACTGGCTTTTCATTGTCCCGTCAAAATCATAATAATACAAATAAAACAAACAAAATAGCGCACAAATTTCCATAGGGGTGGGGCTCCCCGCCACAAGGAACAAAATAAAAGGTTTGAACAAAACACAAGCACTGATACACAAAAAAAATGGCACATTGGCCGAAACAGACAGACACTAAACAAACACGGTGAGACAAACCCAAACAAGTATCGTGCGGGTCGTCCAGCATGAATAGCAATTGCTTATTATTTATTATTTTTACCTCCTCTCTTTACTACTGTTTTCCATTCTGAACCCCCAATCCCTGAGTAATTTGTGCATCTATCTATACAGCAGTGCTTGTATTCAATTACTAATTAATCATTCACTTGAATACCAGCATGTGAACTAATTCGTGCAATCCACATATGAATACAAATTGTATCTGCACGTGAAGTGATTGTTCAATTCTTGTGTTTAAATACAACTATATATTTTAAATCACCCGTGATAACCCACACTACGTGCACCAGTACATACACACCACATACAATATATAACACAAAGATACACATGGGGGCGGGGCACACTGCCACAGGGACTCTATGTGTAAATCATGCCTCAAGATCCAGTTTTATTCATTGGCTTACTGCACTGTATAGTCTTTATTGTATTGTATATTTATGTATTTGTATGTATTTTATGTCTTTTTTTTTAAATGTAGTGCTTTGGGATTTCTTTTAATGAAAGACGCTTGTGAGGGCGAGGAGCACTGCACATTGGAGAGTGACACGGGAATGAAACTTCAGTCCTGTCCCATCCTGTCCTGTTAAAAATGTTCCTGTCCCATCCCATGAAAGACTAATCATTTCCATTCCTGTCCCATCCTGTCCTGTCCAAATTTTTCCTGTCCCGTCCCATCCCATGACTTTTTTTTTTAATTCCTGTCCCATCCTGTCCTGTCAAAAAAAAATCCTGTCCCATCCCATCCCATGATAAACAGAGATCGACTATTATTTGTAGGTACAGATATTTTCGTATTCATATATAAAATTAGGGTTTATAGGGTTTTGCATTAAACACTACTGGTATACTACTAGTAATTTGTCTTTAGTTTTTGTTTTTTCAGAAAAAAATACAGTGCAAGCACAGTGTATTTATATAAGCACAATGTGCAATATAATGATGTAATATATAAATTCGGTAATATAAAAACAACTGTTTAGCATTTTGTGCAGCAGTTTCAGTTTCTAAATCGGTTACTAAGCAACCCGGCTCAGAGATTTTAGTATGTCAATGCCACAATTAACTGTCAGTGAAATACAGTGTTACAAACCATTAATTCATTAAAAAAATAAACAACAAAAAAAGTGGTATTGAAATAATATTTCATAAAGGTTCAGGGAGTATCCATCATGTATTTATTTATTAAAAATCGTAATATTATACATACCCCTTCAACGTAGCTCCGAAGCAGTACCTCCAAAAAATAGTAGCTGCTACGACCAAATCGTAGCCTTTGACATCTCTGCATTATGATTTGCACATCCTTAATATACTGTACAGATGTATATAGAGAGAGATATGTTAAATACGTGCCAGTAGCAATCCACTGCCGTTGTCATATAAATCAAGTAAATGACTTTCTGATTCAAAAGTTCCTAAGATAACCACTGGGTTGTTGGTATTGAAATAACCTAGAATGGCCCAAAGAGCCCAAGAGCAGCACAAGTACTTCTACTACAGATACATACCACCCTGTCCTATACTTATGAATGAACCCCTCTCGATCTTAATCACAGATTAGTCTTGAAGCAGATGAGTACATTACTAAAGCACTTTCTAAAAAAGTAAAGTACATAACACTGAGCCACCAAGGGACAAAGTCTTTCTTCACATATTGTTTTTGCTTTGCCGACTTGAATCTATCAGGAATCACAGTTTATTAGTTTAGGTTATAACCTGGAAGGAAACCCAAGAGGGTATTGAAAACATGTTTTGAAAACAAGAACACGATAAACATTTTTAAAAATAACATGCTGACAAGCAGGCTGTAGTGGTGACGTCAGACCAGAAAGAAACACACAGACAGACAGTACTGGAGTTGAAACTGAGGTGCAATGGCTGCGCTCAGTGCGTTTAATAAACAAACACAAATAAAAGGTTGAACAAAACACAGGACACGGCACTCAAGGCCAAAATAAATAGACAAACAAAACGGATTAACACTAAACAAACAGTTGATGAACAGACAAACAAACACAGTGAGTCAAACAAACTTATAGTTACTTTTTCCTTAGTTTTACTTTTTATTTTCTCCTTCTCCACACCTGTTCTCCACTCACCGAACACACAACCCCGAGTGAGTAAAACGTGCATCTATATATACTGTTGTGCCGGGATTCAATTACTAATTAATTATTCACTTGAATCCCAGCACGTTATCTAATTCTGTGCATCCCCGTGCTCACATACTATTACATACTTTAAATGCAAGTGAAGTGAAGTGCAATCCCCGTGCCTAAATACAATTATACATTTTAAACACTCATGCTCATTACCCGCATTATATCCCGTGTACCAACTACAATACACCAACATTAACACACTACATACAACATAAAACATAAAACACAAAAATACACACAGGGGCGGGGCACATTGCCACACATGCATAAAAATGTTTAAAAAGATTAAAAAATGAATACTATTTTTTTGTTTAACAGGACATTGAAATAGAGGTCATACACAATAGAAAATAAACAGATTGTGTAAGTTGTGCAATTTCCTACAGCTCACTAATAGAAGAAGTCACCATTCACAAAACCCATTTAAATAAGCACCAAATGTGGAGTAACTGTTACTAGTTTATCATAAAGATGCATAAATTATTCAAAAGCCCATCCATTCCACCTACTCGGCTAGCCATCCCTAGCCTCGCCCCCAGTGTCCCAGTTAAACCTTTATCAATTATGCAGCATGCTCACCCACACCCTGTGTGGAGTGCTCTGATTAAAGATGAATGCTTTATCCGGCAGCCTCCATTTTACCTGAATTTTCCCCACTGCATACAGGGTGGTGTGGATGTGACTTGGTCAGCTTTTCTCCAATTGTGCCAGTCTGAATTCAAAATTGCCCTTTTCTCCACCACCACATCCCGTTTTGTTAACAAAATAGGAAAAAAAATGTCTCTGTTCAAGGAATTCCAGAAGCCACTGTATGCACAAATGCGATGGTTATTTGCCTATGTGTTCTATTTTTAAACAGCAGTTATTTTGGTATTGTTTGAATGGGGGCATGTTACATCGTGCAGGGTTGCTAATGATACATGTCTGGGCATGCTTGAAGATTTAACACTGCAAAGCTCATAAATATATATTGTACTACTTCATCTAAGAAGTGGGAAGATCCTAATTTGCAGAGTGGAGAGTGAAAATCAGTTGAGGAAAAGGTCATTGTATAAGATAAACAACGGAATTGTGCATTTTAGTATTCTCTTTCAAAATGTGAACAATATGCATTGATACATGATAACTGCCTTGAATTTTCACAAATCTTATCCAGACATAAACTAATCATATACTCCTAATCATTTATACAGCTCTTTGATTTTGTTTTTGTATATATATACACACATTTCTAACTTGTATAGATTGTTGTAGGCCGAGATCCATGACCCTCTGTATGTGTGTGTTATGCTTAAAAAATAAAATTTGTGCCGAGGTTACCATCCTTTTTGGCAAGAATAGCAATACCGCTGACAAGCTGACCATTAAAGAGACAGAAAACAACAGTAATTGTAGTTTGGTCTGGTGTTCAGTACTGAATATTGTGAACTGGGTTGTATACATGTAAACATTGGAGACAAATTGCTGTAGCTCTGTTTGCTTAAGTAAAAAGGCTTTTATTGCAAGCTGTTTGAAAATGAAAAAAAGCAAACAGTTATTTATCATCATGCTTCCCATCTAATGTCTCTCTCAGGGGCAATGCTCTGTGCATACACTCTGCATCTCATTCGTTGATTACATTCTGGGGATTAATAATATCCCTTTAGCTCAATTCAGATAATGGGACTATATTACTGCAAAGGACAATCACTCCTTTTCCATCGAAGTTTCCTATTCGGGAACTACAATTAATTCTGCTGTAGAACTAGCCCTACGCCTTGTTAATTGGTAGTTACACTAGCCTAGTCATAAAATAGTTCCCTTGTCAATTATTATCTGTAGATTCATTCTTGATTTCAGGGTCACGTCATGCTAAAGCAGCAAATCAGATTTAAATCTGTTGTGTTCTTAATGAAAATGCTTTCAGAGACGAGATGACAAGGGTGCATGTTTTGAGGTCAAAGATGGCAAGGATGAGTTTTTTAAACGGCATTTTCATATTCTGGAATCCTTCCCCCTGCCCAGATTTAGGAGAAAGAGACAGGGTGTCACAAAAATGTGCATTCAAATTCAAATGTTTTCCTATCCTAGAGAAGGTTGTTAAGTTAAGAGAACCTAGCAAAAAGGTTTATGTTGTGAACATCCAATCAAACCATAGCTGATGGTCTACAAAAGACATTAGTATTATAAAGAACTGTCTGATTAACAAAGAAGAAACCACATTCATGCATTTTTAAGACTAACAGTTTGTCTTGTTTATTTTGACATTGTTTTTTTAATTATTTAAAAACATAATTTGTTATATGTAATTATAGTTTCCATATGTAAACATATGGAAACTATAATAAGATCCAAAATGGAAAATTACCTATATGGTAACAGTATCCTTGGAGACAAGTCAGCATAGTTTTAGGAAAGGGAGATCGTGTCTAACTAACCTGCTTGATTTTTTTGAGGATGCAACATCGACAATGGATAATTGCAAAGCATATGACATGGTTTATTTAGATTTCCAAAAAGCTTTTGACAAAGTCCGGGATAAAATATTAATTCTCAAACTGAACGCAGTAGGGATTTAAGGAAATGCATGTACATGGATTAGGGAGTGGTTAACATGTAGAAAACAGAAAGTACTGATTAGAGGAGAAACCTCAAAATGGAGTGAGGAGGGATCAGTATTAGGTCCTCTGCTATTCCTAATCTACATTAATGATTTAGATTCTGGTATATTAAGTAAACTTGTTAAATTTGCAGACGACACAAAAATAGGAGGAGTGGCAAACACTGTTGCAGCAGCAAAGGTCATTCAAAATGATCTAGACAGCATTCAGAACTGGGCAGGCACATGACAAATGACATTTATTAGAGAAAAGTATAAGGTACTGCACGCAGGTAATAAAAATGTGCATTATAAATATCATATGGGAGATACTGAAATTGAAGAAGGAATCTATGAAAAAGACCTAGGAGTTTATGTTGACTCAGAAATGTCTTCATCTAGACAATGTAGGGAAGCTATAAAAAAGGCCAATAAGATGCTCTGATATATTGTGACAAGTGTTGAATTATTATTTATTTTTAAGCAGACGCCCTTATCCAGGGCGACTTACAATTGTTGCAAGATATCACATTATACATTTTTTCACATACAATTACCCATTTATACAGTTGGGTTTTTACTGGAGCAATCTAGGTAAAGTACTTTGCTCAAGGGTACAACAGCAGTGAACCCCACTGGGGATTGAACCCACAACCCTCCAGTCAAGAGTCCAAAGCCCTAACCACTACTCCACACTGCTGCCCATTTTGAGTTTTAAATCAAGGGAAGTAATGTTAAAACTTTACAATGCTCCTCGTTACAAAAAGGATATTGCTGCTCTAGAAAGAGTGCAAAGAAGAGCGACCAGAATTATCCCGGGTTTAAAAGGCGTGTCATATACAGACAGGCTAAAAGAATTTAATCTTTTCAGTCTTGAACAAAGATGATTATGCACTGATCTGATTCAAGTATTCAAAATTCTAAAAGGTATTGACAGTGTCGACCCAGGGAACTTTTTCGACCTGAAAAAAGAAACAAGGACCATGGGTTCACAAATGGAGATTAGATAAAGGGGCATTCAGAACAGAAAATAGGAGGCACTTTTTTACACAGAGAATTGTGAGGGTCTGGAACCAACTCACCAGTAATGTTGTTGAAGCTGACACCCTGGGATCCTTCAAGAAGCTGCATGATGAGATTCTGGGATCAATAAGCTACTAACAACCAAACGAGCAAGATGGGCTAAATGGCCTCCTTTCATTTGTAAACTTTCTTATGTTCTTAAGTAGGCTCTGCATATTGCCTGTTTTGTTTAGTTTGGGGAATTTTTGAAAAGCTTTTTGCAATTATTGCGCAGTATGTTTTTGTTTCTGTAGGTTATATGCATATTTGTTTTCTATTTGTAATGAATATGTGCAACTGTTAAAATATAAGCTGCTCACGCTACACTCTGCAACACACTACTTTGCTGTGCTCCCATAACTGAGTGTCCACAGATTTGGTTTACAAAATATGGTCACCCTTGTTTAACCCGAGTGCAGAAAAATGCATTCGGGGGAGGGGTAATCAGATGCCCTAGTGATAACCCACACTCTGTGCACCAATATATGCACACCACATATAACATATAACACAAACATATGCACAGGGGCGGAGCACACCACCACAGGGACTCAGTCTCAAGACCCATTTTTATTCATTGGCTTACTGCACTGTATAGTTTTTATTGTATTGTTTTATGTATATTTATGTATTTGTATGCATTTTATGTCTCTTCTTTTTAAATGTAAAATGCTTTGGGATTTCTTTTAATGAAATACGCGATGCAAAATAAATAAAAAATGTTATTATTAAATCAAGGAAATTAAAAAAAAAACAAAAAAAACACTACATTATAATCTATGAAAATGATGCAAATAACAATACAAAGCAACGCTCTTTTTATTTTATCATCCTTGTTATTGAGACCAGGGCAAACCTCAGGCAATACAGGGTTACATTGCTAGCCTGCCTGACCATAATTTGAACCTACAGTAGTATCCAGGGAATTCATGGCACCAGCTTCAACTCTGATGAAAATATTACATCTTAATCATCATGCTACACAGGAAGAGCAGATCAGTTCATGTATGATGCATTCACACAATAGCATCTAGTGTGGAGTGAAACTGTCAGCCACTCAATATAAAAAAAAAAAAAAAAACATCAGTCTTCAGCGTAATGTATTTACATTTCATTGCCTTAGTACACATACATCATCTTGGTAAACAAACATATTGTCCTTTCCGGTAATCTTAAAGTGAGCCACCGCTGTCTTATGTGTATAGACTTACTTAAATCCTGTGAAACACTTAATACATAAAAGGGTTTGAACTCAGAAAATAAATTTTTGTTCCTCTACAGGCACGTTGAAGACCAATACAGGGAAGTATTGGTGCTCAAAAGTGAATGGGTGAATACTAAAATTAAAGGTAATGCTGCTTTGCTGTGCTTTCTATCACATACTGCTTTGCACAAAACACTTTGTAGCAGATGTTAGAGCAGGCCTAGAAAATTTAATCCATATTCAAATTCAAATTCTGATTTATTGTAAACAAGTACAACCGTGGCAGCTCATGTGAGCTCATATGAGGCATACTGTACATCCATTATAAATCTTACCTTGTTTTTCCAAGTATAACCGTGGTTTTGAAATGCTTTATAAAACATATCAGTGTTTTACAATGCTTTCTCTGTACTATACTACACTTTCCTATGTTTTTACTATGTTATATCACTGAAAATTAAAATGGGGGTGGGGGGTGGGAGAAGACAGACCAACAGAAAATAAGAAAATAAAGAGAATCTTTTCTAAGAGACATACATAGAATCTCTGTCGTGATGACTGTGGCTGAAGTGACACAGAGGGTTATCTGATTATGTCTTTCACTTCTGGAGACCTAAAAGGGAAGAGGAATAACTCTGTGGCAACACCACTACACAGTCTAAACCAACTGGCTTGATGCCCAGGACTCAGTAGAAGAGGGTGAGATTGCAGAATTGCATTGGAAAACTCTGATGCTTGACTGTAACCACTGTGCCATCAGCACTAAATTCACATCATTTTAAAGACCTAATAAGTATTAGTAGAATAAATGTGGAATTTCTGGAACTTAACAGATTTCGGCGCCAAAGGTAGGCAGTGGTGAGTATTTATTAGTATTATTTATTTATTAGCAGACGCCCTTATCCAGGGCAACTTACAATTGTTACAAGATATCACATTATTTTTACATACAATTACACTATATTTTACACATTATTTTTTACATATAATTACCCATTTATACAGTTGGGTTTTTACTGGAGCAATCTAGGTAAAGTACCTTGCTCAAGGGTACAGTAGCAGTGTCCCCCACCTGGGATTGAACCCAACACCCTCCAGTCAAGAGTCCAGAGCCCTAACCACTACTCCACACTGCTGCCCTATTTAACAGCATGCAGCCTATCTTATCAGCCAGTAGAGGAAACAGCATTTTTTAACACACACAATGGTTACTGGTGGTACCCATTTCCTCATGCATAGGATGGCAAACTGTTTCTTGTGGCCATTATACTCTTTCTGCAGTTGTTATATAAATCAAGTAATTGACTCTGAATGAACAACTCCCAATCTTAATCACAGATTAGTCTTGAAGCAGATGTGTACAGTACTAAAGCACTTTCTACACAAGTAAAGTACATAACACTGAGCTACCAAGGGACAAAGTAACCAGAGGCTCCTTTGGGATCAGCACTTGCCAATTCCTGCACCTGATCAGTAGCATGCTGTGTGCTTGCATGTGGCAGATATGCATTAACTATCCATTGCCTTTCTCTCTTTCTTCAAGCAAATGTATGTGTAACAGGTTTTAACTCCTTTTAATTAATTAGAAAATGTACTTAGTTGTAACTGCTACGCCACTCCCAAGATGGTAATAGGGAGAAGGTTCATTTTTATTGAGCAAGGACTTCTAAAATTACCAGCACCACTCCCAAGCACATGACCAAGAGACCAATTAAAAGTTAACAAAAAAGTTTATTAGCACAAGGGGCAACTATTCAATTTAACAGCTATAGTTTCAGAGTAGCAGCAGTGATTTAAATGCAGCAGCAATTGTTTCAATTCAGCAACAATCAGGTGACAAGTAAAAAGGCTGAGCCCTTAGCAGCAGTGCCTACCACAAAACACAGTCTATCCCAAATAAATATCAAATGTGAAAAAAACACAAATCAAATATTATCAGTGAAAAGAATCTCACAATCCAAAAATATAAAGTGCACTAATACTAAACATAAATAATTAACTACCACCAAGTAACTGGTTCTTTAGACTGGTCAGGCTATGACATTAACAAACTGTCTGTATCAGAATCAATGCACTAATACAATCGCTGTAAAATTACAAGTTTAAAATAAACAATTGCAACAACCTTAAAATAGTTACACGCAAGTAAAAACACATTCACGATGCATGTTACCCCAACACAGAGCATGGAGGGTAAGGCTATTCAGTAATAACTTGAATTTAGTACTTATCTATACAGAATACTTCAGCTGTGGATCTCCATGGTTACAAAATAGCGCAATCGGCACAAGCAGAGAGAACGTCTCAAAATTAAACAGAAGCCGGTTTTCAAACACTGGCCAGAAAACAAACCGATAGTCCCTGCATCTCCCACTGCCTCCAACTCCTGGGATGGGGGTTGACTCAGTTTAAAAACTTTTTACCTACAAAGACCAGGTCACAGCAGTGTGGAGTAGGGCTCTAGACTCTTGACCGGAGGGTCGTATGTTCAATCCCTGGTAGGAGACACTGCTGCTGTACCCTTGAGCAAGGTACTTTACCTAGATTGCTCCAGTAAAAATCCAACTGTATAAATGGGTAATTGTATGTAAAAAAAATAATGTAATTGTATGTAAAAAATAATGTGATACCTTGTAATAATTGTAGTCGCCCTGGATAAGGGCATCTGCTAAGAAATAAATAATAATAATAAAAGAGAAAACGATTAGAACACTTAACAAAACAGCTGGTGTTCTCAATTGGCACTTAAGTTCCTAAAAGTATAGTGTGCATTTCAATGAAATGGGTTCTATATTTTGTTCTACAGTGTTGGCTATCCATGTAAGCTGGGGTTACAATCAGTGTAAAGGTTTTAGGTAGAAGCATAAATGTATTGTTTAACTGGAGTTTGGAAATAAATCATTTAGCCCATGTCTTATTGTAAATACACTCAAACCTGTATTAAGAGACCACTCAAGAGACTAATAGTGGCCTCTTAACACAGGTGGTCTCTTAAAAGAGGGCCCATAACTTATGAATTTTCTATTTGTCTCTGACATGTTTTTCTGTAATTATGTATGTCTTACATACACTGTAAAAGCCAGAAGATGTAATATGAACAAAAGGTTATTAAATTACATACTTCATTCATTTATAATGAAGTATGTGATCTTATTCACATGACAACACCTCAAGTGTGTTGTGTCCCTCTCTCAGGATTAAAACCCAGTACCTACCATCAGGAATGGGATTATGCATTGCATACAGTTGTGTTGTGGTGATTATCTTGCCAGTTGTGCTTTTTGTGTGTATGTTATGTTACCAGTGCATGCCTGAAGGGAAAGCTTATTTTTTTTTTCTATTTGGGAACCACTTCATAATCAGAATGGATCTGTGATTTAACCAGGCAGAAGATTCTGATTAAAATATTTTAAGGCTGCCTGAGAAAGCAAGAAACCTTATTAAAAATGTATCTGCAAGCTGTTTCGTTGGTGCCGCACTGAAGAATTAATTACATTTTTTTTACCTTAATTGAAGTGCACCTACTCTTTTCCCCTGACAAGTGAAAAATGGCTCCTCATTTATCATATTTAAAATGCAAACAAACAAGATTTTCTGGAAGAGAGAGGGGGGGGGGGAACAGTGGAGTTGGCAATGGCTTAGATGGGTTTGATCATTAAAACTGTTGTTTTTCATTCCATCCAATTTGCTCCTGAGGTGTGAGGCACTTTAATTCTGTTGCTTTGAGAAGGGGGAGACTGATTGAGGCAAGATGGTGATTAACAAGGTTCAAATGACAGCTTCAAAACCACCCTCAGGATATCAATATTCTCGAGCCCTTCCCCTCACTTTTAAACCCAAATCATTAAATACCTGAGGCTCATTATCCACACGACTAAGCAAGAAAAGCAACGCTTTAATGACTTTATGTAGTGTTTTACATGAAAAATGTTTGTGTGTTCACCATGCAAAGCAAATACCGTAAGTTACCACAGGTGGCTATATAGGGGTGATCACCCAATAAATCCCTTTTGAATGACAACTTGCAGGTTTGTTATATTCGTGCAGTTGTGATGCCCCCTATGCCCTATATTTACATTGGTGGCAGGTGTAATACATAATTCATGCTTTTATTCCTCCGTTAGGTCACATTAGGGCTGTATTCAAATGGATTTTGAGCAAACTGACAAACTGGCCTTTACAAAACAAAGATGGAAAGAGTTACAAAGAAGCACATCAGACATTAACCACTTGATTTCAATAACGACTTACTAGAGAACCTGCATTTAAAAAGTGCACCTGCAGTAATAGTAAATATACAGTATATACACAGTGTTCAGTACAATGGTATTTTGTTATTATTTTTCAGATGTTGTTCTGGGCTAATTATCACTGTTGAGGCTTGCATTACATTGAATAATAAAAAAAAAAGAAAAAACACTGAATAATTAACTACAAGCTGTAATTGCCACAAACAACTTCCTTTTGAAACTGTTCCCACATGTTGAAATATCTGTTGTTTACCTGTCACTGCTCTTGAAACTGCTGCTTCCAACATGTGGATAGGTATTATTATTTGTTTATTTAGCAGAAGGAGGTTAAGTGACTTGCTCAGTCACACAATGAGTCAGTGGCTGAGGTGGGATTTGAACCGGCGACCTCCTGGTTACAAGCCCATTTTTTTAACCACTGGACCACACAGACTCCTATATACACACCATGTGCAGTGTATACTTTGAATTAACAAAGTCTACCTAGAATAGCTTCATGAATATCAGAGACTGATTTAAAAAAAAAAAAAAAAGATAAAGCTTTATGAATAGGACCCAGTGTTGCCTGTTAATTATAGCGATTTATAACGCTGACTAAAACATGAGAAAATATTCCTGTTTCTATATCATTACAGCTGCAGAGGGGCAGTAGGGCAACGGTGATGAATCCTCACTGGAAATAGATGATCTACTAAAAAATACCTACTGCATAACTCAAAACCAAAGAATTATTACAGCACTGACTAAAGCATCCAGAATATATTTAAGAAGGAAACAGAAAACTGTTGCCTTATTATAAAGCTCTGGCAATGCGAAGGTCTTATGAAGGACAGATGTCCCATATTTAAGATACAGTATACATTCGCCTTTTAAAATCCATTTACATCCTGTGTATGAGTAGTTTTAATACTGCTACCTTTACTATAGTACATGCGATTACTTATAGCCCAGTATACGGATTCTGTTGACACAAGTGGAATGTTCCATATGCCGAAAGTGTGTCGATATTTAATTCCATTTACATAATAATTGCACAGCTCACTGAAAGCCTTTGACATTCATTCTCTATGTAAACATCAAGTGAGCAGATGGATAAATAATACATTCATTGGTGTATTAAAGGATGGTTACCAGTATAAACGTTTAATAAAACAGTGAAGCTCTGTCCTGAATGATAGAATTCCAGTTGCAAGCTTTCAAAGATCAACCTGTCTATTAATATAGCGTGGTTGTAGGTCTTGTGCTGAGGGAAACTTCAGGTTGGAGCTCAATCATATCAACCATCATGGCTGCCTGGAAACTATTACAAGTGCCTTGCTGCGGCAGTGAGCTTTTAACTCTGACTACAGTGTATAGTCAGGGCTTGAGTTACGATATAATAGGTGTTACAGAAACTTGGTTATCCGAGAGTGATGGAGACGAATATAATATTAGTGGGTATACACTAATAGCGCTATACATGAAAAATAGTCTTGATGCCCAGGTGTTAAAGCTGGACGAAGAAAACAACGCCGAATCAATATGGGTCAGAATAATGGACAAAAATTCAAAGGGCATAATAATAGGGGCATGCTATAGACCGCCAAATTCAGACGCCGAGCAAAATAATTTGTTATACAACAACATTAGAAATGCGTGTAGCAAAGGAGAAGCCATACTAATAGGGATTTCAACTTCCCCCATATAAACTGGGAAAACCCTGGGGATCATGACAGACGAAATTCAAATGGTGGAAATGACAAATGACTGCTTCCTAATGCAATCTGTCAAGGCACCGACTAGAGGGAAGGCATGCCTTGATTTAGACTTTTCAAATAACAAAGGCCTAACTGAAACAGAGGTCAGAGAACCATTGGCAAGCTCAGACCACAACTAAAGCTAAGGTTTACAATTTTAGAAAGGCAAACTATGAAGGTATGAAACAGGGACTAACAGAAGTAGATTGGAGTAAAATAGAGAAAACATCCACAGAAAAAGGATGGCTGTGTTAAAGGGACTAGGAGCTCTTAAAATAAAGAAATCCCTTGGGCCGGATGAGATCCTCCCAATAGTACTCAAAGAAATGAAAGAAGTTATTTACAAACCACTAACCAAGCTCATGCAACAGTCTCTTGACACAGGGGTTGTACCAACAGACTGGAGAATTGTAAACGTAATACAGATCCAGAAAAAGGGAGACAAAACCGAACCAGGTAACTACAGACCAATAAGCCTGACTTCTATTACATGTAAACTTATGGAAA
This sequence comes from Acipenser ruthenus, assembly GCF_902713425.1. NCBI lineage: Eukaryota > Metazoa > Chordata > Actinopteri > Acipenseriformes > Acipenseridae > Acipenser > Acipenser ruthenus. The sequence continues at coordinate 14,555,719 of NC_081200.1, read as the reverse complement.
CTATAATAAGATCCAAAATGGAAAATTACCTATATGGTAACAGTATCCTGGGAGACACTCAGCGAGGTTTTAGGAAAGGGAGGTCGTGTCTAACTTACCTGCTTGATTTTTTTGAGGATGCAACATCGACAATGGATAATTGCAAAGCATATAACATGGTTTATTTAGATTTCCAAAAAGCTTTTGACAAAGTCCCGCATAAAAGATTAATTCTCAAACTGAACGCAGTAGGGATTCAAGGAAATGCATGCACATGAATTAGGGAACATGTGGTTAACATGTAGAAAACAGAAAGTACTGATTAGAGGAGAAACCTCAAAATGGAGCAAGGTAACCAGTGGTGTACCACAGGGATCAGTATTAGATCCTCTGCTATTCCTAATCTACATTAATGACTTAGATTTTGGAATAGTAAGCAAACGTGTTAAATTTGCAGACGACACAAAAATAGGAGGAGTGGCAAACACTGTTGCAGCAGCAAAGGTCATCCAAAATTATCTAGACAGCATTCCGAATTGGGCAGACGCATGGCAAATGACATTTAATAAAGAAAAGTATAAGGTATAACTAAAATGTGCATTATAAATAGTATATGGGAGGTACTGAAATTGAAGAAGGAATCTATGAAAAAGACCTAGGAGTTTATGTTGACTCAGAAATGTCTTCATCTAGACAATATGGGAAAGCTATAAAAAAGGCCAACAAGATGCTCGGACATATAGTGAAAAGTGTTGAATTTAAATCAAGGGAAGTAATGTTAAAACTTTAAAATGCATTAGTAAGACCTTACCTAGAATATTGTGTTCAGTTCTAGTCTCGCTACGAAAAGTATTGCTGATCTAGAAAGAGTGCAAAGAAGAGCGACCAGATTATTCCGGTTTTAAAAGACATGTCGTATGCAGACAGGCTTAAAGAATTGAATCTGTTCAGTCTTGAACAAAGAAGACTACGCGGCGATCTGATTCAAGCATTCAAAGTTCTAAAAAAGGTATTGACAATGTTGATCCAAGGGACTTATTCGACCTGAAAAAAGAAACAAGGACCAGGGGTCACAAGTGGAGATTAGATAAAGGAGCATTCAGAACAGAAAATAGGAGGCACTTTTTTACACAGAGAATCGTGGGAATCTGGAACCAACTCCCCTGTAACGTTGTTGAAGCTGACACCCTGGGATCCTGCAAGAAACTGCTTGATGAGATTCTGGGATCAATAAGCTACTAACAGCCAAACGAGCAAGATGGGCTGAATGGCCTCCTCTCGTTTGTAAACGTTCTTATGTTCTTATCTGAGGAAACAGGCTCAGGACAGCTGCAGTCATTAAAATCCTGATTCTTCACGATGGTACGTTTTATAGTAGATTTTATTAGAAATGTACAGGTAGTACTCAGAAGTGTGACTATGAGTGCATCACAGTAGCTTTGTTTTGGGGTGGCAAGTCAATCAAACTAACTTTCCTGCAGGGTAGTACTGAAACTCCCTGCTCTTGACTGCCCTCAGATGTCCCAGGACTAGCATCTCCGCAGTCGATCACGTTAAAGATAGCGGGAGCTGCAGGGAAATTACAAAGTTACAAAATATGAAAATTCTGTGTGAGGTTTGGGAGTGGAGAAGAACAGCCAATTGCAATTTCAATTTGAAATAGTACAAACAGAGGCCAGTACATTTTACCATTTGAAACCGGTTCACTTTTGTTTAAAATGACACAATTACAATTCTTAAGGAATATATTTGGCAAGGCAGCTGCTGGAAATGATTGACACAAAATTGCTTTATATATTTCCACTCACCTGATCAGAAACAATGAATAGTACTTAAGTAGAAAAGACGCCAGGGAATTTGATACACATGGAGGGGAAAATAAGAATGTGTCAATCTTAGTTCTGCAGATATACCCTATACCCTTCCATTAAAGGTCAAACACATTTCATAGTAAATATTTCATTTTTGGTCCTCACAGCAAAATTCCCATTATATAGACCCTTGTCCTTCAAATGGATGAAATATAATCTGTATTATTTAAAGGAAACATAATGACAGTGTGCCCATATCCTGATATTTGAGTTAATCAAACCTGTTCTGGAGGTGTCTTTTAACAACCGGTTATAAGTGTTTTATATATTAAGGGATATATATCACTTTTTGAAGGATGGTACAGTAAATCATAAAAATAAAATAATGCAATAGGCCAAACAAGCTTTTGACAGTATGAAGAGCCCTGCGCCTTCTGCTGAAGAAAAGTGAACAGATGTAACACTGATTGACTGGTATTCAGTCTTCTGCGGTTGATTAGCAGTTGATTTATTTCTGTACTTGAATTGATTTATTTAATGTCATTACAACCTTTTTCAATTAATTTATGATATTGGCTTTAAATCAGCCCTCTAAAGCAGGGACAGAGCCCATAATCGAAAGCTATTATTCTGGTACCAGAACCACTGTCCTGCTAAAACGGATTTCCACTGTTTTTCCTAAACTAGTCCAAAAACCACTGTGTCTGGGAATGCTTTAACACTATAACTACCGTACGTACATATATATACCTAGAACTACCGGAGCACTCTTTTTAACCGCAATATTAAAATGCATTTAAAACTATTGTTGCATCTCACCTACGAAACTGTTCTGTGTTATTGTTTGTTTTCCTTCAGGAATATGTTTGTCACACTGTTTTTGCAGCCTGCTTGGTACACGTGAGGGACACCTATTACAGTCTGAGACTTGGGGGTGGTGTTGGAAGGAGTTATGATTGGTTGCATTGTTTAATTAGAATGTTTCAAGTTTATACAAATACTGGGCTATAAAATGGGGTGGTTTTAGCAGACTACTTTTGGGATGCAGCGGGAGCTTATGACACTGTGGAACAGTATAGAAGTACAGTGCCCAAGATTTGTTTGTTTGGCTGTTTTATTTTGAAGTGTTTCAATTGCCCATCTTATTTTGTGCCTGAGTTCGACTCTTTTGGCTATTCAACGGTAATTTCCGTCTCCAGTGTTGCAATAACTGGTCAAAAGATGGAAAAATATAACTGTTCAAAATGTGCAAACCCAGGACTGGAAGACCCAAAAAGCTGTCCAACAAGGATGAGCAGTATTTGAAGATAATATCCTTAAGGAATAGAAATAAGACAAGTGTAGAATTGACAACAGAACTGGCAGAAGGCACATGTGTCTTTGTCCATCCATCAACAATTCAAAGCACCTTTGACAATTGTTCCATAGTCCAATTAACCTGTTCTTGTGCATATTTTAGCCTTTTAGTCTTCTTCCCCTTTCTTAACAGAGGTATTCTTACTGCAACACATCCTTGAAGTCTTGATTTCAAGAGTGACCTTCGTACTGTTGATTTAATGGACATATGTTAATAATAAAACCTGTTTACTGTGATTTGAAATTGTTTGTTGTGTCTGGTAATTTTTACTCTCAAGTCGCAATAGATATTAAGAAAATATTAGGCCTTGTTTTCTTACAGTCCATTACAGTAAATAGCTACTCCTGTGCATGTTTGTCAATTAAAAAAAAGCTAAACTTATTGACAGTTTGAATACATTCGCCAAAGGTAGTTTTAAATAAAGGGACACAAGCTTCTTCCTTGAAACCTGTTTGCCAGTGTGGGCCAAATATACAACCTACAGGTAGTGGACAAAAAAATGGAAACACCTGGGTAAATGAGGGACACCAAGTATATTGAAAGCAAGGGCTTCCACACAGGTGTGGCTCATGCGTTAATTAAGCAAATAACATCCTAGCATGCTTAGGGTCATGTATAAAAATGCTAGACAGGCCTGGTTGCCTATAATTATGGCTAGCATGGCTGCAAGATGAGACCTCAGTGACTTTGAAAGAGGGGTGATTGTTGGGGCGCTTTTGGCAGGAGCTTCAGTGACCAAGACAGCTCAACTTGCTGATGTTTCACGAGCAACGGTGTCTAGGGTGATGTCGGCATGGAACTCCGAGGGAAAGACATCATCAGCAAAGGGCAACAGTGGGCGGAAGCGCATACTCCAGGATTGTGATATCCGTGCATTAATTCGAAGTGCAAGGCAAAACAGGCGAGCAACTGCAGATCAATTGACTGCAAATTTCAACCTAGGGTGCGAGCAGCCAGTTTCATCAAAAACGGTCCGCCGAGAACTCCACTAGCCGTGTTACTGCTGCTGCAAGTATAGCAGGAGGATGCCTGAGACATCTTACAGCTGCTGTGTGTTACAACTCAGGGAGCAATACTGTGATGTTTTTGTTAAACTGGTAATTTTATGGGAAACCACCTACAGGAACAACTCTATAGAGTGGATAGTAAGATATCCTTCTTAAATGTGTCACAGGGTTTTTAGAACATAAAGGAAAACTACACCTTTTTTTTGTTCAGTATGCTTTAGCTTAGTTAACCATGTATCATATCATGTTTCATATTTGTGTGGCTAATTTTCGCATTGGTAACCCCGTGTGTCTAAATCACATTGCTTGCCTCATAAAATATGTATGTCTGTGTCTGTGAGTTGGAATGCTAATAAATTTCAGTGACAGAATTAGATTTGTCTTGCGAGAAGAGACAGGGGAAAAAAATGCATGAAAGAATTTCGCCATAAGACTCATAAATAGTTTACTGAGTCAGGAAAGATTCATTGAATTGTATAAGTGCAATTTTATATATTGTAGGTGTGCCTTTTCATTTTTTATTTGCCTGTCTTGTACATTATATAATAGACTTAAGGTGTTTTGACTGTGCTTGTGCTGTGAAGTTATAATCGTCCTGTAAGAATTCTGTTTTAGAAAAAAGTTATGCAGGTGAAACATGTCATGCAGTGATGGTTACTAATTGGATAATAAGTGACTGGTTTGCATACAGGTTACAGTTGCACCATCTGTTAATTGGTGAAATCTTTCTCTCTCTCTCGCTCTCTCTCTCTCTCTCTCTCTCTCTCTCTCTCTCTATATATATATATATATATATGTAACTCTATCTGTCTATCTATCTATATATATATATACTGTATATACAGTATATATATATATATATATATATATATAGAGAGAGAGAGAGAGAGAGAGAGAGAGAGAGAGATACAGTTATAGTCAAAAGTTTACATACCCCAATAGAAATTTATAAGTTATAGAAATTTTAGCGAAAACAAAGAATTTTAGATGAGGAAAACTCCAAAAATGCTAATTCAAAAGTATTCATACCCTTTGATGCTACAATAGTATTGTCTACAAGGTGCTAGAAATTTCAATATGATAATGCAGAACCTAATTCTAGAAAACTCTTGAAAATGCTGGTTGTAGGTGAACATTCTTGGAGAGTATAAAAGGGTTAGGTTAGGTTACGATGATTGCTGTCATTACCAATAAGTCAATATGGGAAAAAGTAAAGAGCTATCTGAAGACCTTAGGCAAAAAATTATTTATTGTCATAAAGCTGGAGAAGGATACAAGAAGATTTCCAAGCATTTGAGTATCACAACTTCAACTATTGTTTCTATTATCAAGTACAAGACTCATAGTACTTTCACAACGCTCCCTTGGTCTGGAAGAAAGAAGGTTCTTTCACCAAGAACAAACAGAAGAATTGTGTGGAAGGTTAATAACAATCTGAGAGCTAAAGATATTCAAAGTGAATTGGTTGGAAGTGGGACTGGGGTTTTCATTTCAACCATAGGTCAAGTATTGCATGGCGAAATTCTCAATGGTCACAGGCCAGGGAAAAAGCCACTCTTAGGAAAATGTCAATGAGTATGTCAATGCTTGTATTCTTTCCCCAATGTATTGTATAGGGGTGTGTAACTAACTTTCCATATATCATTGCTGAAATAAAATTGAAATAATTAGCTGTCATTGTATTGTAGTTTTTGTTTTCCATGCTTGCTCAGCTAAGAACTGTTTTTGTTTTTGAATGGGATGATTATAGGTGACAGCAGTTTGATTAAAGAAAAAACAAGCTTACTACTTTTCTGAAAGAAATCAAACACCACTTAGTAATCATTTAGTATACACTGTTTAAATAGCTCTACTACTAAAAAGAAAACAGGCTTTACTAAGCAAAAAAAAAAAAAAAAAAAAGCCCACAAAATTGTACGAAATATTGAGATGGTTTTGTTTTGCGGTTAGCAGTCCTCTAGGGACTGGGCTTAGATCATATCATACTGCACTTCATTCCCAGCTGATCCAGACTGTGGTCTCAAGAGGAAGACTGACAGGGCATAAGACCACTTAAACCCCCCAGTCTCAGTGGAGGCTTTGCTCCATAATTGATGATAACAAATGGACTGAAAGCTGAAACCTACTTTAATTCAGATGTTATTAGCTAATATGTGCCTAAACCACAGTTAAATGTAATTTCTCAATATCTATGCTGTTACTATATCCACCCAACTCCCTGCCAATAAAAGGTGGTCAGATTGCTTTTTATAAAAGTGTAGGCCTAAACTTTCACATCACCTTCCATTTATCCTAAGCTTACTAAAGAAAATGACATCCTTATAAAGTATATTCTAAGCAAAATATTAAGAACAGCAATGGACTTTCAAGCCTTTCAGCAATATTACTGCAGGCCTTTAAGTGAAGTGGTGTTTACAATGATTCTGTGGCATTTGTGTGTGTTTTACATTTGAACATGAAATACTGTATGATTAAAGTAAATGGTGATGTTATTATAGAAGGTAACAATGACTACTAATAAAATATAATACACAAGTTGCTAAATAACTTTGGATCTGTCTGACAATCTCCCCGTCTGGCTGCCTTATGATAAAGGACCAGCATTGCTTTTCTGTCTGCCACCTTGTCCGTACGGCATATCTGTCATTATCGGTCTGGTTTTAACATTTTCTTCTTATGTAGGATTTATTTACCAGTCGAATAGAAAAGTGACAGTCGGCCTCTAAAACGTAGTCGATTCATAGCACGTCATGTGATTGTGAAGTGCAGTTGTGGTTTAACATATACATGCTATTTTATAACATTTAATAAATAGTTTCAAAAAACTCCAAGCAATTTTGAAATAAAATGCACAAACAGCAAAGTGTTACGAAACAGTACATAATTATATATATATATATATATATATATATATGTATATATATATATATATATATATATATATATATATATATATATATATATATATATATATATATATATATATATATACGAAACCCGGTGGTCTGGCGAGTCTAGTTTTGCCAGTTCCAATCATGAACACCTGGTGTCCAACCCCTCACAAGCCTCTGCCCTTGCACAAGAATTGGCCACTTTGCGCGCAAACTGTGCAATTTGCCTTGTATATCCTCCATGTCAACAGGATGGTTTTTTCTAGATCAGCATTATTCTTTTTTGTAATGAGGTGACCAGAACTGAACACAATAGACGTGGGATTCCGCCCTATTTTGGATCTCAGAGGCTTGAAAAAGGAAGTTCAAGATGCTCACTACCCATCACATTCTCCAATCTGTCCGGCTGGGCGACTGGTTCACAACCGTGGACCTTCGAGACGCATACTTTCATGTCCTGATATGTCCGGGCCACAGAAAGTTCTGTGTCCTGTCCTTCTGTCTGTCTCTGGCTCCCAGGACCTTCTCCAAGTGCAAGAACGCAGTCTTGGCAGGGTCAGGGTCCTCAATTACTTGAACAACTGGCTCATTTGTGGCCAGTCGAGGGAGCAAGCCATGTCTTACAGGCATGGCTCAATGCCAAGTGGTTCACCCGTCACGAGACAGACATCGTTGACTGATGGTATCTCGGTCATGCTGGCAGGCCCTGCATTGGTGGAAGAATCCTCACCACCTCCACGGAGGAGTGGCCATGGGTGTTGTGTACCGGATGGAAGCGCTAACCACGGACACCTCCAACCTCGGCTGGGGGGCGGTGTGGAACGGCAGAGGGATCCGTGGGGTCTAGTCTGGCAAGTGGCAGTCCGCCCACATCAATGCACTGGAACTGAGGGTGGTGCACCTGGCCCTGTATCAATTTCAATCAGTACCGAAGGGCAGGCATGTGCTAGTGCGCACAGACAATACCAAGGTCGTGGCATACGTCAATCACCAGGGGGGGCTGTGGTCCCTGGGATTGCACCAAGTGGCGTTCCAGTTGCTTACCTGGGCACAGCCTCTTTCTCACCCTCAGGGTGGGGGTATTGAAACAGGCGGCAGATCTGCTGTCGATGGGGGCTCCTCGACACGCCGAGTGGCGTCTGCATCCCCATGTGGTAGCCAGGATTTGGCACAGGTTCGGCAAGGTAACAGTCAACCTTTTTGCCTCAGAAGAGTCCACTCATTGCCCTCTCTGGTTCTCAATTCAGAGAGGCGGGGGCCCCCTAGGAATCGATGCTCTAGCTCACAGCTGACCTCAGGGTATGCTTTATGCCTTCCCTCCTCTGTTGCTGATCTTCCTGGAGAAAGTATGGAATGACGGCGTGAGGGTTCTCCTGGTGGCGCCGTACTGGCCCAGGAGGATATGGTTTGCCGCCCTGACAGTTAGGTTAGTGCCAGGGCAAGGCTTGTGGCACTGCGACAGCTTGGGTATACATTTCCCAAATCTGAGATTGAATTTGAGATTGAAAGGAAACGTTAGGTTACAGTTGTAACCCTGGTTCGCTGAAAAATAAATGTCAACCATTAATTTTGCGAGGTGGCTAGCTCGCCTTCATTGCCATTTCAGAATCAAATGGCGAAGGTTTGTTCCCAGTATGTAAAAACGTGGTCAAAGCGAGCCTATCAGGCAGCTTTTTAAATATGTGCTCAGGTCATGTGACATGAGGTTAATTTCCCAACTCGTAATGGTTGACATTTCTTTTTCAGGGAACCAGGGTTCAACTGTAACCTAATGTTTCGCCCAGTCATCTTTCTCAAGTTCTGGGCCAATCTATATATATACACTACCGGTCAAAAGTTTTAGAACACCTCCATTTTTCCAGTTTTTATTGAAATTTACGCAGTTTAATGTCTCAATGTACTCTGAAATTAAAGCATAGAACAAATAAACAATTGGAGATAAAAAAGAAATCATGGAATCGTTTTGTTTAACAAAATTTAATCTAAATTTGACTCATCAAAGTAGCCACCTTTTGCAGATATAACAGCAGAACACACTCGTGGCATTCTTTCTACAATGGAAATCAAATATTGTTCGGAAAGTTCTTCCCAACACGGTTGCAAAAGTTCCCACAAATGTGTTGCACTTGTAGGTTGCTTTGCTTTCACCCTTCTGTCCAGTTCATCCCAAACCAGCTCGATGGGGTTTAAGTCTGGAGACTGTGCTGGCCATTCCATGATTTGAAGCCTACCGTCTTGTTCTTTTCTTCTAAGGTAGTTCTGACATAGCCTGGAGGTATGTTTTGGATCATTATCTTGCTGTAGGATGAACCCCTGACCAACTAGGCGTACACCAGAGGGTATTGCATGGCGCTGCAAAATGCTGTGGTAGCAATTTTGGTTCAGGGTGCCCCAGACCATCACGCTTCCTCCTCCATGTTTGACAGTTGGTGTCACACACCGAGGAACCATCCTTTCACCTACTCGACGGCGTACAAAAACCCTGCGTGATGAACCGAAGATTTCATATTTTGATTCATCGGTCCATAAGACCTTCTTCCAGTCTTCAGTAGTCCACTGGCGGTGCTTCATGGCCCAGGCAAGACTCTTTTTCTTATTTTTCCATCTTAGCAATGGTTTTCTTACTGCCACTCGACCTGTCAAACCTGCAGCTCGAAGTCTTCTCTTCACAGTTGAAACTGAGACTTGCTTACTTCAACCAGTGTTAAGCTGTGCTTGAAGCTGTTGTCCTGTGAGCCGCCTATCACGCAAGCTGTTGACTCTCAGAAACTTGTCTTCTGATTCTGTTGTGGCTTTGGGTCTGCCAGACCTCTTCCTGTCAGAGTTTCCTCCAGTTTCCAAGTGCCTTTTGATGGTGTAGGAAACTGTACTCACTGACACCTTGGCTTTCTTTGCCTTTGCAATTTCTCTAAAGGAAAGACCTACACTTTTAAGGGTTATAATGGTCTGTCTGTCTTCCTTTGTTAATTGCCTTTTTCTCACCATTATGAGAGCAATACACTACTTCCTGCAGTACAATACTGTCCAATGCTAAACACAGTCTGTTCCAACACTGCTTTTATACAGACAGAGGGTTTGTAAGTAATCAACAAAAGTTGGGACACCTGTAGGAATTGTTAGCATCAACTTTCAAGGCTTAATTTACTTCCATTGCTGCAGAACAGCTGTAAGTTGTTAACCCATTACTTGTTCCCTGAAAAAGGCCTTTTTGTATAACTCTGAAATGTACATTATTTTTCAGTTTTTGGTAACCTAAACTTTTTTTTTTTAACCTCTGGCAGTTTACCGCTTACCTTTGTACCATTTCAGGTTATTCACTGGACTTGAACTGCTTAAATTTCAATAAAAACTGGAAAAATGGGGGTGTTCTAAAACTTTTGACCGGTAGTGTGTATATATATATATATATATATATATATATATATATATATATATATATATATATATATATACCACAGTATATATATATATATATATATATATATATATATATATATATATATATATATATATATATACACACACACACACACACACACACACACACATTGTTATTTATTGGATAAAGGTCGACCTATTTGTCTATTTTTACCTCAGCAATAGTTTTCTCCTTTCATACTGTATTTCAGGGAGTTATCATTTAGACTGCAATGATGAATGAATAGGTGCTCCAATCTATCTTCACAAAGCAATATATATTGTTGTACAACTCTGTTAAATCAATTTGAAGTTTCACCTCATGTGATAGTTTTGTTTGGCAGTGGTTTGAATCTTACAGAGGGCCCAGTGAAAGTTTTAGGCGAGGTGGGAGAAAGGCAGCGAACTCTTATACAAATTTACCATAGTAAAAGCATAGCAAAGCATAATAAAGCATAGGGAAAGCATGGTAAAGCATAGGAAAGCAATGTAAAGAAGAGTGAGATATGGTAAACTAGGGTAAATTATGGTAAATACATGGTATTACCATGGAAAACGCATGGTAAAAGTGAAAAAATACCATGGTAAACTTGTATAAGGGAAGCTATGTAGCAAAATTGCTATGCGTATATTTCAGTTTTTTGGCTGGGAGATATTAATTCTAACACCCTTTACTGTATGTACCTTAACATTTCAAATATAAGCCTCACATATTCTTTGTTTAATTATTTGATGCAACATAGGGTATTCCCACTCAGGATTTGTTCACCAAGCTATTTTTATATTTTATTTGCGCAACACCAAGATTAAAAAGAGAACAAATCGAATCAATATTTCGGTGCCATGCACCTTCATCAATATTTAACTGTCAGAACCAGAATAACAGCTCCCATCGGGAGGAGACACGCCTACAGGCAGTAGGCACGTCCATGCCCAGCCCAGAGGAGAGCCGCACCAGTGACCGTGGGACAGCTGCACCAGTCTCCACAGATAGAAGACTACCTGCTGCTCCTGTCTCCACTTCTAGAGGGAGACTACCTGTTGTATTGCCGGAGTACGCAGCACCGTTGCCACTACCGGAGTGTACCGGGCTGAGGGCAGCCTTACCGCTGCCAGCGCCATCGCCCGGGGATGCGTGTTCGCCCTCGGCCGGGTGCAACTAATTGCCTTCAGAAGTCACATAATTAGTTGAATGGAGTCCACCTGTGTGCAATTAAAGTGTCACAGTGATCTCAGATTAAATACACCTGTTTCTGGAAGGCCCCAGAGTTTGTTAGAGAGCATATCTAAACAAACAGCATCATGAAGACCAAGGAGCTATCAAAAAAGTCCGGGATACAGTTCTGGAGAAGCACCAATCAGGGTTGGGTTATAAAAAAATATCCCAAACTTTGAACATCCCTTCAATCCATTATTAAAAAATGGAAAGAATATGGCACAACCACGACTCTGCCTAAAGAAGGCCGTCCACCAAAACTCAGTGACCAGGGAAGGAGGGCATTAGTCAGAGAAGCAACCAAGAGGCCAATGGTAACTCTGAAGGAGCTGGAGAGATCCACAGCTGAGATGGGAGAAACCGTCCATGGGACAACTATAACCAGGACGCTCCACAAAGCTGGGCTTTATGGAAGAGTGGCGAGAAGAAAGCCATTGCTGAAAAAAAACCATATCAAATCCTGTTTGGATTTTGCCAAAAGGCATGTGGGAGACACAGCAAACATGTGGAAAAAGGTTCTCTGGTCTGATGAGACCAAAACTGAACTTTTTGGCCTTAGCGCAAAACGCTATGTGTGGCGCAAAGCCAACACTGCTCATCACCCTGAGAACACCATCCCCACGGTGAAGCATGGTGGTGACAGCATCATGTTATGGGGATGCTTTTCATCGGCAGGGACTGGGAAACTGGTCAGGATTGAGGGCAAGATGGATGGAGCCAAATTCAGGGAAATTCTAGAGGAAAACCTGTTTCAGTCTGCAAGAGACCTGGGACTGGGGCAGAGGTTCACCTTCCAGCAGGACAATGACCCTAAACACACAGCCAAAGCTACACTGGAGTGGTTTAAAAACAAGAACCTGAATGTCTTAGAATGGCCCAGTCAAAGCCCAGACCTCAATCCGATTGAGAAAACTGCTGTTCACCAACGGTCCCCATCCAACTTAACAGAGCTTGAGCAATTTTGCCAAGAAGAATGGGCAAAAAATGCAGGATCCAGATGTGCAAAGCTGGTAGAGACTTACCCAAAAAGACTCACAGCTGTAATTGCTGCCAAAGGTGCTTCTACCAAGTATTGACTCATGGGGGTGAATACTTATGCAACCAACAAATGTCTTTTTTTTGTTTAATTAACTTTTGTGTCACAATAAAAAAATATTTTGCACTTTCAAAGTGTTAATTATGTTGTGTAAATCAAATGGTAAAAATCCCAATTAAATCAATTTTAATTCCAGGTTGTAACACTATAAAATGTGGAAAAGTCAAAGGGGAGTGAATACTTATGCAAGGCACTGTACATACATAAATAAATAAATATACACAAGGGGTGGGCACCCTGTCACAGTACTGTTTTGTGTATTTAAAACATGCTGTTTTATTGTTAGTATTGTTTACAGCCTGGATGGGGTGGAACAAGAGACGTGAGTCGTGAGACAAGAGAGTTGTGAGTATTAGAAAACAATTGCTACCCGTGCTGGGTTACACCAGTACAATACTTGGTTTTTGTTTCGTGTCTGTTTTTGTACCTGTCTATTTATTTTGTCCACTGTGCCGTTTTCTTTTGGTAAATTGTTTTGTTTCTGTCTAAACCTTTTATTTTTCAATAAATCTGCTCACCAGCGCATTCATTCATACCTCAGTGCTGTCTATGTCTGTCTCCTCCCTGGTCTGACATCACCCACCAAGCCAATTTGTGACAAACACATAGAAGTCAGACTGTTCTTAATTTCTGTATTTACAACCTGCTTTATTTGCACAATTTTCCAAAAAGGATCTATGGGGGACTTCATATGTAGGAACAGTGAATCAGTGAGATACTACAGGACAAGATTACTACTAAAGCACATCTTGCTTTGCTGTAACTGTGTCTGACAAGTTGGGTAATGTTTATATTGTGATACCCGCTGTACTTGGAGAGGTTACACATTTGAGAGGCCACAGAGATACTTTTAAATGTTCTTGAGTTTTAAGTCATCACCAGGATGTGATGACTGGATTAGACAATGATATACAAAGTGAATCTAAACAAGAAGGACAAACATTCATTAGGATATAGCTATCATATCCAAACCAAGTTACTTTTTAAGCGTCATTTAAGAGATTTCATGTGTTTTGGGGTCAAATTGTGACTTTAAAATAGGTCACACTCCTGGAAGCGTAGACGTCATAGCGACAAAGAACATCCTTGTGACCTGTGACTCGCAATTGAGTGAAATCTGAGTTTGAGTTATTATCTGAAAGGCCTTCCACAATCATCCACTGTATTGACCTAGTTGTATAGTAATCATAACATGTTATGAACACAGACCGCCTCCCAGTTTGCCTTGGCGTGTCGATTTCTCACCTTTCTCTTTGCTTTTCACTTTTGTGACATTTTGTATTCTGTCAGGGACCCAAGCTTCAGCTGAGCACTGGAGCCCTGGCAATTCAACCCTTCTCCCTGCAGAGTCAATATCTTCTGCTCCTCTGTCTTCTGACCTTTACTGTCTTCCTCTTCACACGCACCGTGAATGCAAAATCACTTTTTCTCTACATTTCTGTTGCAGATCTCCAGGGGAGACAACATTATCTCCCCCCCCCCCCCCCCCTGTGCAATGGCGGTGTGTTTAAAAGGATTTTGTGTGTGGTCTGTGAGTAGCAGCAGTAACATTGAAGTATGAGACGTGAGTAAGCCAATTTGATTATGATCTTCAAGTTAGCTACAACCTTTGTTGGTTGTCGTGAAGTCCTTAAAGGGACTGACTAGTTTAGAACTTATTGTTTTAAAGCAGCGTTTGTTTACATTACGTGGCCGGCTACTCTTGGACCACCACACGCTTGATAATGCCCTAACAGCCTGCCGTTCCCCCCATTAGTTTGTGTTTTAAGCTTCTGTTCTTCTAGATATCCCCTGGTTGTTTTATTTTATTTTTATGTACTGCATTGTTTTTATTATGACTGTTTGTTAATTTCCTGTAATGACTAGACTCCAGCTCGCAATATCATTACTTGATGAATGATCTGCACTGTCAACAATAACCTACTTGTTTTGTGTGAATAAACAAATTGAATAGTTAATTATAATAGCAATGTGTTGCACTTCGCACGTTTTGTTTTTATTGGTTTGTATATGTGTGATTTAAAGATGTGTGTGGTGTATTTTATTTATTTGTTATGATTAGTATTTATTAGCGTTTTTTTGCACAGTTAATTTGTTGCTGTTTATGTGTTCAACACTTCCGTCACGTCTGCACGGTTATATACTGTTGATGTTGGTAGTAATTGTTTGTTATTGTGCATATCTATGATCCGAGTCTGTGTCCTCTCCAAATAAAACCTGGAATGATTTTTAATCGTTGTAGTTTGTGTGCTCCTGATTTTCTATCCCAGTTCTACGCCCTATAAAAGAACCTACTTAAGAGACGTGTTTTAAACTACCGTTTGTTTTAATTCTGAGGGCGAAATTCAGGCTGTACTTTTTGTGCATTCTGTGGCGCTTGCCCTGCTCTGTCTCGACGGCAAGGTGCTACATACAGTACATGAAAACTACTGTTAGTGCTTGGCGTTATTTAGAGGATGACACTTAGTACCTTGACATCAGCTCTATCATACTTTTCCTGCACCATAATTAAACAAATCAAGGTGATTGTAAGCAGAACAAAATGTTTAATGTATTTGGATTCATTGCTTAGGGTCCTTGGTCAGGGTCACTTGTGTTTTGAGGGGGCACAAGCCAAGAAACTTTTGGAACTTCTGTTGTAAATATGGGACAAACAAAAATGTAGTATTTTTACCATATACACAGCTTAGCTAAAATATTAACATCACTGTGTTGCAGAACTCAACAATATTTGCAAGATAGAGACTCAAGAGTCAAGGATGCTGCAATGTAAAGTGCAAACAGTCACTTTAATAAACAAAACAGAACACAAAACATAAACAAAAAGGCACAAGGGCCAAAACAAAATGTTCAAACAAAACACAGGCTGGGCATTCACCTTCACCACTAAAATAGCTTAGGAGGTTACAGCATCTCAATTGAGAGTAGCATGTTCGGCTGTTGTGTCTTCCACAATCTGAAGATATAAGGACATGCCTGTCCATCTGTCTTGGTTTACAGAACAAGTTGAGAGTTGATATACTGTATGGAGTAACATGATTTCAATGTGGTTCTGTCGACTACAGTACTCTCTTATAAAACCAACATCTCGGCCTGTTCCTCTAATGAGATGGGTCTTGATTTAAACCATGGCTATCTAGAATTGTTGAACTCTGTATATTCTTTGGTCTCTGATGCCAAATAATTTCCCTTTCTGACTGACATGTTATTAGCAATGTACCGCCTTTTAGCAGAGGAGTCTGAAATATGACTTTTCAGATCCTCTTGAATTTGACAGATAAAAGTGTGGAGTAGTGGTTAGGGCTCAGGGCTCTGGACTCTTGACTGGAGGGTCATGGGTTCAATCCCAGGTGGGAGACACTGCTGCTGTACCCTTGAGCAAGGTACTTTACCTAGATTGCTCCAGTAAAAACCCAACTGTATAAATGAGTAATTGTATGTAAAAAATAAAGTGAAATCTTGTAACAATTGCCAGTCGCCCGGGATAAGGACGTCTTCTAAGAAATTAATAATAAAATGGCTGGCGAGTCAGTGAACTGGGGTCACTGTGTGTGACACGTTAAAATGCCTATGAAACATTATTGATATGTTCACCTTCATCTGCCCATATCTGGATAGCTAATGAAACATAAATATTTTACTACAGTAATCATTTTTATTATTTGAACTCTTCTGGTATCCTTATTTAAATCTGACGCACATAATCTGCATGATTTGAATCTCAAAGTAGTATTTTTTTTGTACCCAATTATTTTGCCCCCATTTTCTCCCCTTATTTAGAATGTACAGTTATTTTTTTCTCTTCACAGCAGCAATTCCTCACACAGTTTAGGAGAACTAAAGGTTCGGTGGGCATCCTTCGATTCCACAACCGAGCCAGCTTCCTCTTCTACTCCCACGAACTTGACCGCAGATGTCAGCAAGCTACCGGCCTATGGAGGACAAAGGCCAGCCATGCAGGTGTCAGCTGGAGCTTACTAGGCACCTGACCAGTAGGGTCTGCTGTAGTGTGATGAAGAGAAACAATCACTTCAGGTTTTGCATCCCTAACCTACAGGAGTGCCAGAGCCAATGGAACGCATCCTGCAGAATCCCCAGAGAAGACCAACAACTTTGCACAGCCAGGATGCAAACCTGTGCTCTCCTTACTGGAGATAGACTAGCTACACAGTATTAAACTGAAAATTGCTTAGTTACCTTTATTTAATAGGATTTTAAAAACGTAATTGAAATGCAGTATTAAGGAACACCATATATGATGATTTTTTTTTGTTTGATTAAATATATTTTCAGCGGTTTACTGTTTTAGAACGCAAGACACTCATCCATGTACCACCTCCTAATAAACAAATTGGAATATGGTTTGTATCTGTTGGTACTGAAAAGCAATTTTAGATTCTGATCATGATTTTAGGGTTGTCCATAAATTCAAGTTTTAGAGTAAGATTGTGATGTACTGTAAGTTTAGGATGAGGTTAATTAGGTGCTCCTGGATGCATGGATGTTGGAGTTATAAAAGTACTTTATGTGATTTTATTACATAGCTACAATAGTTATGTTAAAACTACAAAACAAGAAGTTTTGGTGTAATTTCAAATAATGTTGCAGTCTTAAACCTTTCACACAGTTTGGTTTCATTCACAGTGCACACTGAATTTGTCTGAAAACTACATTGAGAAACACTTCTAGTCAAAACGTGTCATTGAATTAAGTTTCTTTATTAAGTACTTCTACAGGTATAATAAGGGCAAAATAATAAAGTCTCCTTTTGTTTTGGAAGTGGACTAGATATTTGAGAAAGGGAGAATCCAAAATTGTGAAGAATTCTAACTTATTTGCTTTAATGCATTTTTTTTCTTTTTACAAAATTGTATTTCCCATAATTCACATTTACATTAGTAAGCTGTGTAAACCCTAAGTTTTTTTTTAAGGAACCTGTTCTTTGAATCACTGCTGTGAAGTAATTGAAGAAACCATTTATTATGGATGGAAAGCTGTACCGCAGTGCTGCAGATAATCACCCAATCTGTTCCAAAACTTTTGTTCTTGAAAACAAAAGAAAAAAATGCATTTACATGCATATCTTATCATATTACTTTTTTTATGGGTTATTATTTAAGTTGTGTGAAATGTGGTTACTCGTAGAGCAGACAGAATTATGTTCACTTAGCTGTACAGAGTATCACACTAAACCTTTTTATCTAACCAAATGTCAGGAGCATTTAAGACCATGAGAACAAAAGAACAAAGACAAGAGAAACAAAAACATCAACATCCAAAGTCTGGCACACATATTAATATATTACTCATACCGCTTAGGCACACAGCATAGAATAATTAAGAGGGAACATGAAAGAAGGTTACAATTTATTGGAATACTCCAAGGAAGTTGACATTTATTGGAATATGGAGGTTAGCTTTATTAATTTTCATTTTTCTATGAGACCACCGTAATGCAATATGTTATTGCAATGTTATTGCCAACAGAAAATAAATAGAAATACAAATGATGAGTTGGAAAAAAGTGCTAGTTAACAGCACTTAAGACCGTGGGAAGCAATATCAGAAAGGCGAGTAAAAGAGTGGGTGGCACATCTCATGGATGACTTTTTGCTACTTATACATACAGTAGAGACACACGCTGTTTTGCCTCCTGTTTTTTTTTTGGGGGGGGGGTGCAATACCCCCTCCAAGCAGGCTTCTCTAGTAGCCTTTGTATTTCTTCAAAATCTTTCAGGTGCTCAAAAGTCACAATATATGGGTACATGATTCCCCTTTTTGTTTGAACAGACCTGCAAAACACTGTTGATATGATGGAAAAGTTGATGACCATGACATGCTAAAGAGTATGTCAATAATAGTATAAAATAAGAATTAACAATGAAATCACAATTGGATAAATACTTCTCCAGATATATTCAAAACATGTAAGTGTGTGACTTAGTGTCAGACAGACCCCCTATATCCTCAGACACTCAATGCTCTCAATAACTTATGTTAAATTATAATAACACCAAGTTTTATGACAACTGGGTAAGTGGTTCCCCAGATATATGTAAAGATGTGAAGTGTAACATATGTAGGGATGACTGCCTCCACTATATTCCAGTCACCGGGAATGTCATCCCCTTTGGGGGATAGTAAAAATTATACTACGCTGCTTTATATGAACACTGTTTGGTGCTGAATATATCATGTATCATATCAAGCAAGTGCTGCCCGGGTAGAGCATGGAGGCACCAGCTCGACTATATTTGCAGGGACTTCATCTCCATCATACAGTTTTAGGTAACTTATTTAGCTGACCTGTGGATCTCTGGCACTGCTCTGGCCTGGTTCTCCTCCTACCTCTCCAACCGCACTTACCAGGTAACCTGGCGTGGAGCAACCTCCACACCTCACCCTCTCTTAACTGGAGTCCCCCAAGGGTCAGTCTTGGGTCCTCTCCTGTTCTCTCTCTACACCCGCTCCCTTGGCCCCCTCATCGCATCCTATGGTTTCTCATACCATTTCTATGCTGATGATGCTCAGATTTTCCTCTCCTTCCCCACCTCTGACTCCACCATCTCCTCCCGTATCTCTACCTGTCTGTCTGCTATTTCCTCCTGGATGCACTCGCATCACCTCAAACTCAACCTCTCTAAATCTGACCTCCATTTCTTTCCCTCCTCCTCCCCCTCCTCTGATCTCTCCATCTCTGTTCCTCTGGAATCTACCACACTCTCTCCCTCTTCCTCAGCTAAGAACCTTGGAGTCACCCTGGACCCCTGCCTCTCTTATTCCCAGCACATCTCCACTCTGGCACGCACTTGCCGATTCTTCCTGAGCAACATCCGAAGAATCCGACCCTTCCTCACCAACTATGCTACCCAGCTCCTGGTCCAGGCCCTGGTACTCTCCCGCCTAGACTACTGCAACTCCCTCCTGGCTGGCCTCCCTGCGTCCGCCACCCGTCCGCTCCAGCTCATCCAGAACTCTGCTGCCCGCCTGGTGTTCTCTCTGCCTCGCTTCGCCCACGCTACTCCACTACTCCGCTCGCTCCACTGGCTCCCGATCACCGCTCGCATCCAGTTCAAGACTCTTGTACTAGCCTACAGATGCCTTGACCAGTCTGCACCCAGCTACCTCCAGACCCTCATCTCTCCCTACACCCCCACTCGACCTCTCCGCTCCGCCTGCACTAGAAGACTAGCTCTACCACCGCTACGCTCCCCTGCCTCCAAAGCCCGCTCCTTCTCCACCCTTGCTCCGCAGTGGTGGAATGACCTTCCTACAGATGTCAGGACTGCCCAGTCCCTGACCACGTTCCGGCGCCTCCTTAAGACTCACCTCTTCAAAGAGCACCTGTAGAACGCCTCTGTTTGTATCCTGGGACACTATCACCCTTCATGTAAATGTGCTTTATTTTGCTCTTATCTGCCCCCTATTTTACTGCATTTAATCCTGTACTTCAGAATACTGTAATCTGCCAAGTTTTTAACCTGTAGTACTTTGTATTTAATCACATCCTGATGTAACTATCACTATTTAATCATATCCTGATGTAAGTATCACTATTACCTGCTGTATTATTGAATTGTGGTTTGTCAAACTTGTACTTTACTTGATCAAAAGTTATTGTATTTCTTGCTCTTATTGTATTACTTGTATTGTAACGCTTGAAATGTTTTTGCTTACGACCTGGATAAGGGCGTCTGCTAAGAAATAAATAATAATAAAAAAAATAATAATTTGAATCAATGTCTTCTATCAGTAACACTTTTTAAATGAGAAAGGGGGTGTTGAGTGTAGAGAGCAAAAAAGTATAATTAAAGCAGAACAATAACATTTTGTGAATGCTATTACAAATAGATGTTCAGTAAAAGACAGCATTTGAATGTGGAATATTCTGAGGAGGATGTTTTTCATCTTGACAGTCTTAACTAAGATACATTTGTCTCAACCAAAAACTTCATAAGATGTCCAATGAGCCATGCTTTATTGAGTAATAACAGAATTACTGACCTCCATAGAAAACAATGGGAGAGCAGTGTCCTGCTGCTGTATAATTATCGATAACACTAAATAACAGTGCTTTCACCCTTAGCGGTCCATTTATTCAGCGCATCTCAGGTGCGTCAGGTCCAATTTATATTCACACGCGCAGTTTATTTTAGACGCGCTGTTTAAAAGTATTTTTTTTTTCACAGTAAAACAGGTTTAAAAGGCACTGCATATCAACAGGACACTCAGTACTGCATCTCCACCCCTTGTTCGCTGTATTTTTCACATACCTCTTCATAGTCGTGCATACTGATAAATCATCTCCTGATCACTCATTTTATCACCAAACTCCTCAATAATGCGATCCAAGTCATTATTTTATTACTGTAACATCTCAAAAAGCTCTGCAAATGTCTGTGATATTCTTTGAGCGCTGGATGCGGAAGCAGCTATCTTGTTTGTTTATGGCCGTGTTATCTCTGTGGTGCCGGGCTTGTGTATTGCTCAGATCCGCCCCTTTTTTTCGGCTTCTCTCGGCTCTTATCGGTCTCGCTCGGCCATTGAATGTTTTGTTCGGTTTTTTCTGGAGAAAAAAACAACTAGAGACCTGTGCTTGACGTCTTTTTGATGATGTCGGACAGGGTCAGACATTGGACCGGAAAGGGAAAATTGTAATGTCGGACCTGCTCCGACATAGGACCACAAAGGGTTAAAGCTGAAAATGTCTCCTCTATATTAGGTAGTGCATACGTATCCTTAATAGTTTGACTATTTAGACTGCAATAGTCTATGCACAATCTTATTGCACCATTTTTCTTCTTTACCAATACAATGGGTGAAGCAAAGCAAATGGACTTTCTGATTCCCTAATAACTTCAGCATCGCAGAGCTCCTTCAAATTGAGTCTTACAGCTTTGAGGTCAGATGGATGGATTGGTCTGGCTCTCTGTTTAAAAGGGGTAGGGTCTGATAAGCGAATTTGATGTTTAACTGTGGCGGTGTGTCCATAATCAAGACCACCAGCTGCAAAGACCTCTGGTATTGTGTTTAGCTTATTTGTGATCCGAGCTCTCCATTCTTCTGATAAGAGAGAGTTTCCAAAGTCAAAAGAGATGGCATTCGTTGGCTCTTCTTTTGCACATACCGTATTGCTTTGCACTGCAGCAGTCTGTCATATTGAAATCTTCAGATGCCAATTTAAGAGGAGCTAAAGATTGTGAAAGGAAGAGCTCTGCTAATTTCCTATGAGCAGGGATTTTGATGTCGTGCCGTTTCATTTTTTAATAAAATAGGCACTTTGAAAGCATTCTGAGATGGAACTGTTAGTACATAATTGCAGAACAGAATGCCCCCAGGCAGACTTAGATGGGTGGGCTGCTCAACAAGAACTGGGGCCCCTGTAGTTGTGAGGATGTTTCTCACATACCCATTTACCACTACTTTCTGGTCCGCTGGAATTCTAACACATTTTTTACTTTGCAATTTTACTCTCCCAACCCTTCCATTTTCCTTTTGAATCTTGTACCGGCAGGGCAAGCTCTTAACAAGAGGGCCATAGACACAACTTCCTAAAGCATTGCAATCTATTTCCCTCCCATTTGCTGCACAAGCCCTGTAAAGGAGATCTAATGTATTTGTCCGAACCAGCAGTGGCACCTCAGTGTTGGACCTGCAATCTGGAATTACCAACGCTAAAGTATGCACTTCCTCTGCTTTACCAGCTATAATCTCAGGGAAGAAAAAACTGATCTCAACATAACCAAGATATGGCACAATTTGACCACCAGTACCTTCCACCTCCAAAGGACCATTCAAAGGCAAGAGACATAATGGCGAAAGGTGTTCATCATAGAACGACTTGGAAATTGTCATCACCTGTGATCCCGTATCAAGAAGACAACTGCAGTTAACACCATCAATAGCAACATTGGCTGTGCACATTTGGCCAATTAGTCCCCCTGAGACAGCACTGCCCTCTGCTGATTCAAGCTGGTGATATCTACTAGTTGCTGACTGTGTGTGACATTTAACATCAAAGGACTGGCTCTCAGTTTTGGGACAATGTTCAGTGATTTTAGGGGCTTCTGTATGTACCTCTACAGAAACCATTTCTAGTTTAAAGCTTTGTCTTGTCTAAGTCTCCATGCATTCTGCCTCTCACGAAACTCTTGATATTTCTTGTCTACCGCAACCTTGTCTGGAGGATTCACACACTGCATAGCTATGTGGCCATCTTCACCACATTTGAAACAAAACCAGGCCTTAGGCTGACCTTCTGAGGTAACCTGCTGCGACTTTAGCTGTGATTTTTCCTGAGCGTCGTCTTTGTTACCTGAACTTTTAGGCTTTTGGGTTTTTCTTTTGGTTGAAAGCTGCAAGTTGTTTCTGCAACTCAGCAACTTGCTTCCTCAAGCTTTCTGTTTCACACACATAAGCCTGCAAAACACTAGGATTTTACTCATAACAAGAGGCAACTTCAACCACTGAATGCTACTAAGAGAAGGCTTTGGCTTAGAGCTTCCAAAGTGACGGTGCATTCTAGTTTTGTAGCTCTCTTGTCTTCCTCGGTGAGCAACAACAACAAAAATTATTTCCTTTGTTCTAGCTGTAACCCCAGAATAAGATAGTGGTCCCAGCAACCTCGACAAAACTGTTTTATCAGCTGCACTCACTTTGACCCCTCCAACTAGCAACCGCCTCAAGAATTCAGATGCCTTCTCACCTGAATTTTGGTTGGTATTCAAAAAACCTGAATAATATCTCTCACCATCCTCTACAAATCCAAAAGCTGAACAAAGTAACTTCAGGTCATCTCTGGGAGATGCAGTTGGACCTAACGGCTTTATTACATCAATAGCTGGTGAAAGGAGACTCTCTAAAATCTTCCTTCTCTGAACATCAACAGAACCAGAATCTTGTAACAAGAGCTCAACATGCATTCACCAATTTCATAATCAGCTTCATTGGCTGGCTTTGGTATTTTGCCAGAAAATGTATGTAATTTGCTAAATCATTGGTATTGAGAAGAGATTACCTCACTCCTTATCACATGCTCAACAACAACACACTGAACTTCTGCTGGATTTATTACATTCCCATCAAGAGCTCTAGAGTGAGTATTTCTTGTTGGGTCTGATCTGGGCTTACATTTATTTACAGGGTCATCTAGCTAGTTGTAGGGTTCACTATTGGAATCAGAGTCACTGGATTCATCTGGGTCTGGGGTCTGGAAAGGCAACACAGCAGGCAATTGGCTGCTTGCTCCACAAAAAACCTTAACAGTATCTATATGCCATGCGACACAAGGATCATTGGGGCATTCTACAGGCATTTCAGAGATAAACTCAACTACAATTCCCAAATTAACATCCCCTTCACGTTCAACCCTCACTAACCTGGCTACTGGCCCAAACTGTTCAAAGTAGACAATAATGTCCCGATCTGAATATGTATCCTCCACTCCACACACATATATTGATCTAGTAATATCAATATCATGCTACTTAATTACATCCATACTGTCTGTCTCACTCACTTCTACTGCTAGCATTAGTAGTACTTGTTATCTGGCACTTCACTTCAGTCACTGTGATTCACAGTGGTTCACATCAAAATCTGCCAACAACAAAATACAATTCTGTCTAATCTGTATATCTAGTATAACCAAACCTCCTGGCTGGCCCGCCACTACTCGAGGTGTGTAACACTTGTAATTGATACGTATGCCACTTTCTATGACATTGAGTATAACACTAAGCTTAATAATCACTCAATAAGTTACAAATGTATGTTGTATAGCTGGCAAATTTATTTTTACAGTTTGTGTCCCTCACAAGAAAAAAATTACATTGGTTGCAACTTCATTAGCATATGTACATGCTAAAAAATAAATAAATAAATAAATAATGATCCTAGGATGGTTCTCTGTTAGTTCAATAGTTCTCTTTAGTTCAACAGTTCCACCTGGGTAGTTTTATTTTTCTCTTTCAAACCATGAGTTGAATCCTCTCAGTAGAATATCTGCAGCTCATCTCATTATGCTTTCTTTATATTTGTTTTAAACAAAAATACATCTGTACCATTGCAAAAGACTCGTATTCGCTTTGCATCACTTTCATTTTTAATTTTTATCCATAAAAATAAACATTCAAATAAAATTAAATCTCACATTAATATAATCATTTACCCTCTGATTGTTTTTTTTATATTTACTTTCTAAACAATTCACAATATTCTCGTTCCGAATGCAGTTACATTTTCTGTTAGTTCCATTATAATTGTGGTAGTATTAAACAAAAAAAGAAAGAAATTTCAATTTCAATAACTCACCAATTTTCAGGAAAAATAGTATCACAAAGTTCTTCCAGAAACAAATAAAACTCTCTTTTAGCGAGTTTAAAGAAGAAAATAAATGATTTTATGAACTCTTAATTTCAAAATATTTCTCAGTACAAAACATCACATCTCACAGTTTTGCTTCAGTATCACAAAATGGAGGTTTGAGAACATTCTCTCTAGCATAAGCGCAAGCGCCCTCTAGCGGTCATCAATATTAACAACATACAAATGCATTTTAACTCTTTCGTAACCAACATTAAATTTACATGGGTTACATATTTATTGTAATTGTTTACCTTGATCACAGCAATGGGACTTGGACAGTGTTGCACTAATTTTCATTGGTGATGAATATTAATGATGCATAGATTATTACAATTCCACAATACTGTAAAAACTACAGAACCTGGCATGTTATAACTAGTCAACATCGATTTGGTCTTTAAAAAGTGTTTCTGATTGTTGGAGCTAGTAACACTTGTATTATTGTTTATTGTTGCCATTGTCTTGATTTTGTTTCATTTCCCCTTGTCAGGAAACAAGTGTCCTCCTTTATATAGTAGAAATATATTTTTTATATTGGTATTGGTTAAATAAATATAAATATTGTCGCTGCCGTCACATTTTTAGTGACTGGATTACTTTTCCAATGAAGACCGTTCTTATTGTCTAGGAAGATAATCATCACTAAGCTAATTCCCCTTTTTAGTTTATTTTTTAAGGAGGCATCAAACAGTGTTTGTAGAGGCAATTATCTGCAATACATTCTCGTTGTCTTATATAACTGGTTTTCACAGGCATTGCTTTTTGAATCCGTAAGGTACTGACCAGTAGATTGCCTTAAAAAACAAAACAAAAGACATGTGGTGGTGTCTAGATTTTAGTATTGTAGGTTCATATAAGCCACTGATTTACAGTGATATTGGGTGTATTTGTATCATAATCGTTTTTAAGTCTGAGCAAAGAGGATGGAAAAAATGAACCTCCACTATTATCTTTCTTCACAAAATGAACAGTCAAATTTAAAGCCATTGCTTACAGAGTCATGCCATTGCACCTCTATGGAACCACCATCCAAAGTGCTGCATGCTTGGCTGCAGTTAATGACATTGCCATGGGAACCCAAATTGCTCAAAATGAATCCCAGAGAAGAACTGATTTAAAATTCCTCAGACCCATTCTTTAGGTTATCAAAGCTGAAAGTGTTGCTTATGGGACTTTGGTTATCTCTCTGCATAATTCATTCAACCATACAAATGCAAGATAGGAGCTATTGATCATGTATTTTTTTTCTATTTCTTTATTTTTTGTGCAACAAAATTCTGTCAGAAATATGTGACACATTATAACATTTCTCAATTGAAGTTTGAACGAGAGACTTTAAACGAAAGTACTGTATAGCAGACTAAAGTCATAAATGAGTATGCCTTACAGTATGAGGTGCACATCAGATAATCATACATCTTTTACCACCTCGTCCAGCTCCAGGAATTGCACTAGCTAGAGTGTAGTTTATTGTATTGCAGTTACATAGTGACCACATTGGATATCATCACTTAAAAGAAAAAGGTCAAAAACATCAGACTCTCCTGATCATAAGTGCAGAATATACACCTCTAGTGGCATGTAACACCGCAATTACCGTACAAGATTTACCATTTTGATGTAAGTGTTTTTTTGTTTTTTTTTACTTCAGATTACTTGTACAGTAACTAGGTGAACATGTTGTTTGTGACTGTTATTGCATGCAACATGAGTTCCAGGTCACTTGCAAGAATAAAACAGTTATTTAAAAAAACCTTTAGGTTTTCATAGCTTATGCCTAGCAGGAAGATGCATTGCCAGGTGTTTAACACAGTGGAATCAAAACACAATAACACAGCTTAAGTGATTTACTTTATTTAATCATTTTATGTGAGTAGTTTCAGGCCTCCTTTAGCTCCTTTAGAAAATGAGTCTTTTGTGTTCAAATCAATCCGTTGTTTATTGATACATGCAGGGAACATTTCTTCCAAGCACAGACCGAGATGTTCCAAGATGTAAGGCATGATTTACAATTTATAAGTATTTTCAGGTGTTAATTAACCCTCCCCTGTGCCCATTTCATACACCAATCAGCAAGGGACAATGCCCCAGTAATGCACACCTCTATAGAAGTTAATACCCCATTTCTTTGTCTCCCTTCTCCCTCAATTCACAAGTGACAGTTTCTGATACACACCCCAAAACTGCACTATTGAACTGAGTTTGGTTCATCACTTTCTAAAAAGTTGATTGTAGCTGGTTTGGACTTTTTGGCTTTGAACCAACTCTTGATCTCATATTTGCCTTGTGTTATCATGCTAGTTATTCTACCCCTAAGGTGGGATGCTCGCTGATCTTGATTTACTGACCACTGTGCCTTGTGTTCCCTAACTCCCTTCAAACCCTTAGCTCAGTGCCCAGAACAAACATTGTGAGCATTCACAGCCGAGACCAGTTGGCATGGCTCAAACTCTCCCTCTCCCCAGATTTGCTCAGTCCTGCTTGTGACTGTAAAAGTATGAGACACAGAAACTTTACCAAAGGAAGGTTCTCAGGGACCCCAAAATAAGCAAGAGAGAGAGAGATGTTCCCCAATAGTTCCACATTCCTGTTGGCATTTAATATTTGCATATTCAAGGTTCAGAACCATCAGCAGTACTCCTACCGCCACGCCACCGTTCGCTTCATTAATCCACTGATGCATTTCTGTTGTAACAATGCTCTCCTTCAATCGTACCTCCAGCTGCTATACACGTTTTCTCTCAACCTATATATATCAGCCAGGTACTGGTCTCAGGTAGCAAGTTCCCACTATGCCTGTTCCAAGGCCAAAGATCAGTTTGTTTCTTTAAGACAATTAAATAATTGCTGTATGGCTTACATTGCATATAATCATTGATTAAGTGAATATACATGAAATTAGTACACTACATCAGAATACATGTATTTGTTGTAATCCTTCTTAATCTAGTATCTAAAAAAGCATTGCTTTATATTTTATTCACTCTAACACTCGTTCTATTTTGTGTCTTGACCTTGCATCTGTGAGCTGTGCCTTCAGTGTATCTTAAAAATGGCTAATTGGAACTTTTTAACTCTTGCCTTATCTTCATAATTGTTTTTTCTCTGGCAACACACCCAGACTCTTATCTTTCACTGCTTCTTAGAGCTAAGCTTCCAGTCCTATTGCATCGCCATCACGATTCATATTTTCATGTTTCACAACAGTGATATTGTATGCAATTAAGAAGCTAATATAGGCAATTATAATGATGGGCTGCTAATTTCAGACACAGATAAGTGAGAAAGCATAAGCATCATAATTGACAAATACCTTGCCCCTTTGCTCACCGTGATTGGTGGTTGCAGTTGTCATGATTTATGTAGAGCTAGGGAGGTGACAGATCCTTAAACGGTATCTGGCATTCTGTCTGAAGCTGGTATGTATTAATGGTTTTTCACAACGTGAACATCGTCATCGTTATAAACAAGAACTGGTAATTGATTTTTGTTGGCTTCATTTGCTGCTGGTGATAAGAATCATATATCTTGTAAAATGTGTGTCTGATACACACATACTACTGTATTTGATGGAAATAGAATACCCTGTAAATGGTGTCTAGACCATTCCTATGTATTTATTCAGAGTGTTTTTACAATTGAATACATTTGGATTTGTAATCTCAGATGTAATGTAGTAAATGTGGTCCCTGACCACATTCCGGTGCCTCCTCAAGACTCACCTCTTCAAAGAGCACCTGTAGAACTCCTCTGTTTGTATCCTGGGACACTATCACCCTTCATGTAAATGTGCTTTATTTTGCTCTTATCTGCCCCCTATTTTACTGCATTTAATCCTGTACTTCAGAATACTGTAATCTGCCAAGTGTTTAACCTGTAGTACTTTGTATTTAATCACATCCTGCTGTAACTATCACTATTTAATCATATCCTGATGTAACTATCACTATTATCTGCTGTATTATTGAATTGTGGTTTGTCACACTTGTACTTTGCTTGAACAAAAGTTATTGTATTTCTTGCTCTTATTGTATTACTTGTATTGTAACACTTGAAATGTATTTGCTTACGATTGTAAGTCGCCCTGGATAAGGGCGTCTGCTAAGAAATAAATAATAATAATAATAATAATAATAATAATAATAATAATAATAATAATAATAAATGCCAAGGCATATTTATTGAAATATATCCATGCATGTTGAAATTTCGAAACCAGATGGTTGGCTAACATTTTAGAAATTAAAAAGAATTACATAAGAGATATGTCAACAATGTATAACAATGTCTTTGAACATACCTCGGTACAATATATATATATATATATATATATATATATATATATATATATATATATATATATACACTCCCTCCCATTCGTTTACTGGGTAAGGTAAACGAGGAACCACCCCAAACTTGTACCATACCAAGTCCCCTCTAATCTCTACCTCCACTAATTTAGCCGGGTAACCCTTTGCAGTCCATTTATTCAGCACGTCTCAGGCGCGTCAGGTCCAATTTATTTTCACACGCGCAGTTTATTTTAGACACGCTGTTATTTCACAGTAAAACAGGTTTAAAAGGCACTGCATATCAACAGGACACTCAGTACTGCATCTCCAGCCCCGCCCCACCCCCTGTTCACTGTATTTTTCACATACCTCTTCATAGTCGTAGTGCATACCGATAAATCATCTCCTGATCACTCGTTTTATCACCAAACTCCTAAATAATGTGATCCAAGTCATTATTTTATTACTGTAACATCTCAAAAAGCTCTGGAAATGTCTGTGATATTCTTTAAGCGCTGGATGCGGAAGCAGCTATCATGTTTGTTTATGTCCATGTGTGGCAAAGTGCCCCCCCCTGTGTATGTTATATGTTACGTGTTGTGTGTAAATGTTGGTGTATAGGCATTGGTACACGGGATATAAGCGGTCTGTGTTTCACGTGTGTGTAAATTGTATATTTGTATTTAGGCACGGGGATGGCACATCACATCACGTGCAAGTAAAAAGTAATATGTGAGCACGGGGAATTGCACTTTAATTAATTCACGTGCAGTTGTACCGAGATTCCAATTGAATGATTGACTAGCAATCGAATCTCGGTACAACTGCACGTGAATTAATTAAAGTGCAATTCCCCGTGCTCACATATTACTTTTTACTTGCACGTGATGTGATGTGCCATCCCCGTGCCTAAATACAAATATACAATTTACACACACGTGAAACACAGACCGCTTATATCCCGTGTACCAATGCCTATACACCAACATTTACACACAACACGTAACATATAACATACACAGGGGGGGGCACTTTGCCACATATACCCCCCCTTGTGCAACGCACACATGGCCTCAACGGCCACCTCCCCCCTTAAATACCCAGCAGTCCAGGCAAAAGTCTCGGGCTGGGAAGGGAGGCTTCAGTGGGCCCATGGCTGGAAATGCTGTCAGCTCCCCTGCCGGTAGTGGCACGGCTGACAGCATGCTGGTCCCGTCCTGCAGCGAAAAAGCTGCGGGGGCAGGTGGTCCCCCGACCTCCCCCTTCTTCATAGCCGGCAGCTCCCTCCTGTGGGGCTCCGGCCACAAGAACTCCTGCAGCGAAACTGCTGCTGGGGAAAGTGGTCTCCAGACCTCCTCCCCCTTCTTCGTGGCCGGCAGCTCCCCTTTCTGGGGCTCCGGCCACCGTACTCCCTGCGGAGGTACGGGCAGCAGAGGCAGCTCCAGCTCCTCTGCTCCTGGCGGTGGTGGAGGCAGAGGCAGCTCCAGCTCCTCTGCTCCTGGCGGTGGTGGAGGCAGAGGCAGCTCCAGCTCCTCTGCTCCTGGCGGTGGTGGAGGCAGAGGCAGCTCCAGCTCCTCTGCTCCTTGCGGTGGTGGTGGCGGAGGCAGAGGCAGCTCCTGCTCCTCTGCTCCTTGCGGTGGTGGAGGCAGAGGCAGCTCCTGCTCCTCTGCTCCTTGCGGTGGTGGTGGTGGAGGCAGAGGCAGCTCCAGCTCCTCTGCTCCTGGCGGTGGTGGAGGCAGAGGCAGCTCCAGCTCCTCTGCTCCTGGCGGTGGTGGAGGCAGAGGCAGCTCCAGCTCCTCTGCTCCTTGCGGTGGTGGTGGCGGAGGCAGAGGCAGCTCCTGCTCCTCTGCTCCTGGAGATGGTGGAGGCAGAGGCAGCTCCTGCTCCTCTGCTCCTTGCGGTGGTGGTGGCGGAGGCAGAGGCAGCTCCTGCTCCTCTGCTCCTGGAGATGGTGGAGGCAGAGGCAGCTCCTGCTCCTCTGCTCCTTGCGGTGGTGGTGGCGGTGGAGGCAGAGGCAGCTGCTGCTCCTCTCCCTCAGGTGGTGGAGGCAGAGGCAGCTCCTGCTCCTCTCCCTCGGGTGGTGGAGGCAGAAGCAGCTCCTGCTCCTCTCCCTCGGGTGGTGGTGGAGGCAGAGGCAGCTCCTGCTCCTCTCCCTCGGGTGGTGGTGGAGGCAGAGGCAGCTCCTGCTCCTCTCCCTCGGGTGGTGGTGGAGGCGCTGCCGGCTCCTCCGACAGCGGGGGTAGGGCTGGTGGCGCTGCCGGCTCCTCCGACAGCGGGGGTAGAGCTGGTGGCGGGCGTCTCCGCTGGGCTCCCTTCAGCAGCAAAAACAGCGGCTGCTGTGGAGCCTGAGCTTCACGCCCTCGTCCCTCCCAAAAAAAAATAGGGGTTTGGGCCTTCAGCTCCTCCCCTCCGGACACAGGACGCACCGACTCCTCCCTCTCGGGCCGTGGACGCACCGACTCCTCCCTCTCGGGCCGTGGACGCACCGACTCCTCCCTCTCGGGCCGTGGACGCACCGACTCCTCCCTCTCGGGCCGTGGACGCACCGACTCCTCCCTCTTGGGACGTGGACGCACCGACTCCTCCCACTCGGGCTGTGGACGTTCGGGCTCCTCCCACTCGGGCTGTGGACGTTCGGGCTCCTCCCACTCGGGCTGTGGACGTTCGGGCTCCTCCCACTCGGGCTGTGGACGTTCGGGCTCCTCCCACTCGGGCTGTGGACGTTCGGGCTCCTCCCACTCAGGCGCAGGACGTTCGGGCTCCTCCCACTCAGGCGCAGGACGTTCGGGCTCCTCCCACTCAGGCGCAGGACGTTCGGGCTCCTCCTCCCCTGGCTCCTGCTCTGGGCAGTCCTCGTCCTCATGCCCATATGCAATGCACATGGTGCACCACCTTGGCTCCCTCTGCTTCCTCCTCATTTTTCCCCCTCTCTGCCTCCTTCTGCTCACCTTCCTCCTTTGGGCTGGTTCCTCCTCCTCTTCCTGGAAGGGGCAGACAGCCACCGTGTGCCCATACACCCCGCAGGCAAGGCACCAACCTTGGTCCTCCAACCTGCCGAGGAGATCCTCCAGCTCACTGCAGCCGTCTCTCCAGTTCCAGCCTTCCATTTTTTTTTATTTATTTATTTTTTTTATTTACTTTTCCACAAAAAAAAAAAACTGCGGTTCCCGCTCTGGCCTGAGCCCTGGAGGCGCTGTTATCCCACTTCTGACACCATGTGTGACAAAGACGGCCGGAGTGGGTGACGTCAGACCAGAAGACAGGAACACAAACGACAGAGAGATGTGGAGTTTGGTGGAGCTGAGCGAATGCTTTCGCTCAGCATTTAATGAATAAACAGACAGAAAATAAACGTTTGTAACAAAACACAAAAACAGGACATGGCACTTGAGCCAAAATAAACAGACAGACAAAACGAACTACACAGACAAACACGGTGAGCTTCTTTTACTACTTATTTTACTAACAATTACTACCTCCGTCTCCTATCCCGTTCTCCACTCACCGAACACCTAACCACCAGTGAGTGAAAACATGCAGCTTTTATGCAGTTGTACCGAGATTCGATTGCTAGTCAATCATTCAATTGGAATCTCGGTACAACTGCACGTGAATTAATTAAAGTGCAATTCCCCGTGCTCACATATTACTTTTTACTTGCACGTGATGTGATGTGCCATCCCCGTGCCTAAATACAAATATACAATTTACACACACGTGAAACACAGACCGCTTATATCCCGTGTACCAATGCCTATACACCAACATTTACACACAACACGTAACATATAACATACACAGGGGGGGGGCACTTTGCCACACCATGTTATCTCTGTGGTGCAGGGGCTATGTGTATTGCTCAGATCTGCCCCTTTTTTTTGGCTTCTCTCGGCTCCTATCGGTCTCGCTCGGCCATTGAAAGGTTTTCTCAGCTTTTTCCGGAGAAAAAACGACTAGAGACCTGTGCTTGATGTCTTTTTGATGACGGACCTGAAAGGGAAAATTATAATGTTGGACCTGGTCCGATATAGGACCGCAAAGGGTCCTATAATGTCTGTGATATTCTTTGAGCACTGGATGCAGAAGCAGCTATCTTGTTTGTTTATGTCCGTGTTATCGTGCTGCCAGGGCTAAATGTTTGCTCAGATCCGCCCCTTTTTTTCGGCTTCTCTCGGCTCCTATCGGTCTCACTCAGCCAAAACGACTAGAGACCTGTCTTTTTGATGATGTCGGACAGGGTCCGACATTGGACCGGAAAGGGAAAATTCTAATGTCGGACCAGGTCTGACATAGGACCGCAAAGGGTTAATATCGCCATGAATACAATTAATCCGCACTTCGTTACAACTAGGCAATTTTAAACTTTCAATTAATGAGGTGGTGACCAAGCTCTGTCCACAGCCTGAATCCAAAAGAGCTAAAGTCTCTTGTCCTGCTATGTCAGATTACACAAATAGTCACCTGCTACCATTCGTGAGGTAAACAAGTTGTTACTAGTGGTAACAATTACACTCATTATCATCCATATCCCTATATGCACCAGCCCAGCTACAATCCATATTTTCCACCTCTGTTTTACAGTGCTGGCAATGTGTCCTTGTTGATGACATTTAAAACAGATAATATCAGATTGATCCCCCCCCTATAGGTTTCACCCCAAGGTCCCTTTACAGCTCTTGGCTGCTCTTCATCACCCCATTTCCCAAACATAGTCTTACCCTGTTCCATGGGTATCAGTTCTTCGGGAATGGGGTGCACGGTTTGAAGTGCCATTGTTCCTCAGGTGAAAGACGAGCCAGCCTGTCCGCAGATGTATGTCTCTCCACCAGGGAGACAAGGTCATCTGGAGACAAGGTCATCTTTATCCTTCTGGAACAGCCAGTCACAGAACCACTGAGCTCTTACCGCTGTGGTGACTCCCGCCCGGGCCAACATCTCCTTTTTCAACTGAGCATATACTGTAGTCAGCTGTCATATCAGATTCCAAGTCAAAGTAGGTTTTTTGGGCATCCCCGATTAAAATGGTGCGAGCATCCCTGCCCATTGCTCTCAAGGCCATTTTTCCCATTCCGCGGTCTGTACGAAGGTTAAGAGAAACACCTCCACATCATCCAGTTCAGTCATTTTTGGCAAGACCAGGGTCACTGGTACAACCTGTTCTTTCATTACTTTATTTAGTTGCTCTTGGACTAGAGTCAGTTGTTGTTGTACAAGACAATTAGCTTCCTTTTGGGCTGCACTAACTTGTAACAGTGCCTGTACTGCTGCCTCCATCTTGGTGCTTTATTCCCAAGCTTTTCACAGGGTAAGAGTATGAATTGGCATTCAAACAGATGCCCCACTTCTGGTACCAAGTTGTGATGGAGTGTACCTGTGTCACAGGTTTTTCCCCTTCCAAATAAAGCAATTGAAACAGGATGTCAGAGAAACACTGTAGTGTATGTTTAATTTTTACAATAATAACAATAAATAATTAACAAACAAAAGCCTAACCTGTTCTCAGGCCCTACCTAAACATGTGTTGATACTGTCCAGTTTGTTTACATTGTCTTTTCCACATTTTATTGACCAATCCCTTACTATATATATATATATACTGTGTATATATATGCACACACAAACACACAGACACACATAGGCTTTAGGTTCAACAGAATACATGTTGTATCCTAAAATGGTGGCAATGCTGTGGCAATGTGCCCCGCCCCTGTGTGCATTTGTTGTATGTTGCGTGTGTTAATGTTGGTGTATTGTAGTTGGTACACAGGATAGTAATGAGCACAAGTGTTTAAAATGTATAATTGTATTTAGGCACTGGGAATCACTTCACATGCATTTAAAGTACTTAATATGTGAGCACAGGGTTTTCACAGATTAGTTCACGTGCTGGGATTCAAGTGAATAAATAACTGGTAATTGAATCCCAGCACAATTGTATATATAGATGCACGTTTCATTCACTCAGGGTTGTGTGTTCGTGAGTGGAGAACGGTTGTGGAGAGGAGGTAAAAACTAAAAAGAAACCAGAGAAAACAATTGCTACAACGTGCTGGAAGCACCAGCACGGTACTTGTTTTGTGTTTAGCGTTCGTCCACCCTGTTTGTTAGTGTTTATTTGTTTTGTTTGTCTGTTTATTTTGGCCTCAAGTGCCATGTCCTGTTTTCTGTTTTGTTCAAACCTTTTATTTTCTGTGTGTTATTAAAACGCTGAGCGCAACAGCTTCTCAGTTTCAACCCGAGTACTGCCTGTCTGTGTGTGATTCTTTCTGGCCTGACGTCATCCCTGCAGCTAGCCTGTCACAATGCATATACCGACCTTTGGCAGCCCTACATTCTTGCGTGCTAAGAGGTTGGTCAGTCAATTTTTAAACTTGTCAAGTCAAACAGTTTGATAACAGGATACTAAAATAGTCATGGCTAACTATGTTTGATTTTTTTAAAAAATAAAAAAAATGCTGAAATAATATTGACCCTGTCAAAGCAGCCTGATGAACACTCTGTTTCCAAGGATCATATACTATATTAGGCATAATCACAGACAAATGTTTCCAGATGTGAGAGCTGGGATGACAGAGAAATGCTCTAGAAAATGGAGCAATTCTTAGCACTTCACAAAATGGGCTCAATAACAGAGCAAATTGTTGATTTGTGAACTCATTTAACTTTTGTAAGACTTTCTTTGAATTTCTAATTGTTTGTTATGCAGTTATTTTCATTTGTGTGTGTTTTTTTGGTTTGCTCTTCAATGGTGTGGTCTATCTTGGTGATTAGTGAAACCCTTTTGACATATGGTCATCCAATTTAGAGGCTGTCTGCTTTACTTAGTATAATTCACTGAGCTACAATCATGGGGTTTCCATGCGGGTCAATTTATATGTGAAATGGCGATGCGCGTGCACGTATGGGAGAATTACTTGGGTAAATCAGGTTTGTGGACAAAAAAAACGGCCAAAGAGAGGGATAGGGTAAATTTAATTTACTTGTGTAAATGACGAAACACACGGGAAAACCACGCCCAGTTTCGCATGGAAACCCGCATTCCACGTGTCAATGTTAATGAGTGTGTTTATCCTTAACTATAAATATTGCAAGGGAGCAGGTCAGTTGTTACTGTGGATTCCAAGACGGTAGAAAGTAGTGGCTGATGGGCGATTTTATGGTTAGCAGTGGTGTAGTTCACCTTAATGATAATGCGGGTGGTCTTTTTTTATTATTGTTATTTGCTGTGTCTGGTCTGTCATGTTGTATATATCTTGTGGGTTTACAGTTCTGTATAAAACCACTTACCACGAACTGTGTTATGCATTTGTTATAGTATTAAAGCAGCTGTTTGAGAATACCCTTGCTGTAAAAACTACGCTAAAGTTAAACACGAAGAACAAGTGAGCTGCTTAACTGAATTACTTCCCGTCCTTTTTTTGATCCCAGCTATGTCCAAAGACAACGTGCGTCTGCCCTCCACATTAATAAATATCGTTTGTGAACTGGATGTCATAAGCCAGCTCGATCGCCCAAAACAGCGCCCCCTCTCAGAACTGACCAAATAAAATTGCAAATGAACGTATTGATTGTGTTTTATTTGTTTGCATCATTAATATTTAACACAGTAGTAAATCCAACAAACTTAAAAGAAAGGAGAGCATCTCTGACAGCATAAGCCTCCTCAAATTGAAAAACAATTTGGTCAACAGCAGTAAAGCACATTATTAACCAAGCAGGCACAGGGTATTTTGCTTTATTACAGCAGCTTAGATTCACGCGTGTACCAGTTCTCTGCGCATGGAAACCACATTTTCACAAAATCTCTCTAGTAATCTTCAAAAACAGCACAAGTACTTTACGCATAGCTAATTTACATATCAACCCCCACCTTTCCTATTCATTTGCATGACGTCGGGCCCGGTTTACTTGAGTAAAATAAACTGAGTGAATGAAAACCCAAAAAAGCATTTTACACAAGACATTTTTCTCGTGTAAATGTCTCGAGTTAAAAAAAAAAACTTGCATGGAAACCCCATGATTGTTGCTATTTTCTTAGTGGTTTATCATAAGTTGTGATAGGGATATAAACGGTTGGTCTTGCACATCAGAAGTTTTGTGGCCACAGTTGAAGAGTATTGATACCGATAAAATGAGGAATAGTGGTGGTGTTATACAGTTTTGGTTCCAGCCACGTACACAGTCACGTCATCAAGTATTGGGCTTGTATTACAAACACTTCAAAAGTAACAGTTTCCAGTTTTGCAAGTTTTTTTTTTAACTATGTGGGCTTTTACTGAAGCGGAAATGCCTTTTGGACTAATATTGAAAAGCCACCTTCAAGCCTTGTTGTTCTCTAGGTTGTTCTGTGATCCTACACTGCCAGTCATTACTGGGATCTTACCACTAGTTGCCATTATTTTATACCTGTACATCCATGTTGTTTCTGTGAAAGCTGCCAACAGGTTTACTTTTATAGAGAATTCAGCACACAGAAGCTGTCACCAAGTGTGTTTAATCTGGAGAGAAGGTAAACTGAGTTTGACTGCTGTCTTATTTCCTTTATTCGCTATGGGCTCTGATCTGATTGCCATGGAAACCAGGCAAGGCATCAACTTCAAGGCTCTGACAGGGGCATTTAAAAAGCCTCTTATGTTGATCAGATGCTTTCAACAAATACTGCCAGTGCATTTTCTACAGAAATACTGTAATCTACTGAAAGTTGCATGATTCAACACACTTCGATACCCTTAAACCAGCAATAAGTTACTCAGTAAGCACTCTAAGATGTCTATATTAATTGAAGGAGAGCTCACTAAGCAGATTTAGTTGATGGTATAACATCTCTGCTGCCTCCAGAGGAGTAAATATACGTGCTAATTTCACATTTCTTTTTATAAAGGAGGCCAATTATAAAAGTTATTCTTAATTCTGAAATAGTACATTAAAATACAATACAAATATTACCAATATTAAAATGCATCTTTAATTTAAAGGTTAACAGCTATCTCTAAACAATAAAAAAATGGCAGCACTGCAAAAGAAACAAAAAAAGGATCAATACAAAATATGTCCCTATTCTAGGGCTATTCAATAACACACTCTCAGAACATGCCACCATGTTAGAAAATGTTAAGGTGCTTTTTTTTCCTTAATAGAAAAAATATAGCGGGACAAAAAAAAAAAAAAAAAAGCACATTAAAAAGCAGCGAAGAGCAGCCTGGATAGCATGTATTCCTTAATGAGTACAGCATTGCATTCTTTCAGATGGAACACCACAGTCTGAACAAATCTGTTCTCCAGAATGGGCTACACACAACAGGCATCACTTTGTGAATTGTTTCTTGTGGAACATCAGTACCTTGTGCAGTACTGGATACAGAGACACCTGACAACACAGTGTCTGTCCTGTTTTGCTCATCATGACTGCAACTAGGAGATGCAGCTTTATGTATCTGAGTGCGAGTCAGGGTTGCCTTTTCCATCAGGTATCTTATCATATAGAATATGTTTTAAGTAACCAGTGAGGACAGCTGATTTATACATAAGTGTGTGCTACACTATATTAAATCTAACAGGTCTTAATGTTAAATATTTTTCTGTAGAGGGTGCCTCTATATACAAACACTTATATTTCATTTGCCCATACATCATCAATGGTAAAATAAGGCAGATGATATTTTCTTTAGATAAAATCTTAAAACAAATGAGGAACACAAACATTAAACTGATGGCCAGAGCAACACATTTGTTATAGATTTTCCAGAGTTCTTGGAGATAACTGATGTTATATATGCTATAAATAAGTCATACTATGCCCCTTTAAATAATTTAGTTTTACAATGGTTATTAAGGGACCAAAGAGGTCAGCAGACTGACTATTGCTTTAAATCAGCAAATGACTGTCTGCACCAAGTACAAAAAACGTATATAATTAATTGAACTAAAAGAGTACAGCAAGTTTCATATTGGAACGTTCTTAAGTAACATTTTTATATGTTAAGTAAAACTTAAATGAGGGTCTCCTTAACTCTTGTTGGAAGAGGAGATGTTAAAAGTACTGACAATTATTTTGCTTTATTTTAAAATACAATTAAATAGAATTACAAACTGAATACTATTAAAACTTGCTAGATCTTCCATGCAATCGGCATATAGTAACACAAAAATAAACTACTGTAGAATAGTGTTTCAAGAAGAAATGTTTGTCCAGATCATTGTGCACGAGTTGGCAAAAATTGGATATTTGGGGGCGTGGTGTTGTCCCCTCACCTGGGTGAATAGGTCCACTTTAAATGCACAATGGGGCAGTTTACAAGCAAAAACTGAAAAGCGTGATAACAGATCTCTCGCGCTTTTATGGTCATGACAGTTGCTTCCACGTTTACATGAGAGTTTATTTTAGAGAGCGAATTTAGTCGTCCAAATGCAAACCTCATTAATAATAAAATAATGGGAGGGTTTATTTAAAAATCACCAAACGCACTGAAAAGAGATGCTGGGCGATAAAGGATATCGTTCAAATAATGCACAGGGGTTTACTTGAGGCTTTACGCGCTAGGCAGAGATGAAGAGAAGGTTACCCCCCCACCTGTCTAGAATGTAAAGGGCTTACAGTTAAAACGGTTCATGCTGCCAAGAAGAAGAAAATAATAATAGTTATTACTATTATTGTTTAGAATTAGTTGTTCTAGAAATGGTAGAAGTAACATGTGTACAAAAACCGACAGCACTCATCAATTCCCATTACTGCTTTTCTTATGCTTCTTATGCTACTGATGTCCTTTCACACACCCATATATATTAGTCTTAGCCAACTGCGTAACTGTTAATGTGCTAAACAAAAGGATTATGAGTTCAATAATCATACATATGCGTTAATGTGGAATAAATATATTAAAAACAACTCATGATGTGTTGGTTTCAAACACAGGTACTTTGTTGAAATATTAAAATTAATTATGCAGAAAATGTGGAAACTTACACAAACGCTGTTAATATAATAAATACATAATTTGTGTGTATTTGCTAATTAGTGATAAGGGTATTGTGGCAAAGTGCCCCGCCCCTGTGTGCATTTGTGTGTTCTGTGTTGTATGTTGCGTGTGTAAATGTTGGTGTATAGATTGGTACACGGGATATAAACGGGTCTGTGTTTCACGTATATTTAAAAAGTGTAGATTTGTATTTAGGCACGGGATTGCACATCACGCACGTGCATTTAAAATATAATATGCGAGCACGGGGTTGCACAGAATTAATTCACGTGCTGGGATTCAAGTGAATAATTAATTAGTAATTGAATCCCAGCACAACAGTATATATAGAGACACATTTTCACTCACTGGTGGTTAGGTGTTCGGTGAGTGGAGAACGGGATTGGAGACGGAGGTAATAATAATAAGAAGAAGAATAATAGTTAAAGTGTTTTCACTCACCGTGTTTGTTCGTCTGTGTGTTGTGCACTGTCTAGTCCGTTTTGTTTGTCCTTTTATTTTGGCCGTTTATTTTAGTGCCGTGTCCTGTTTTGTGTACTGTTTAAAACCTTTTATTTGTTATTAAACGCTGAGTGCAGCCATTGCACTCAGCTCATCACAACCACCGTCTCTCTCTGTGTATTCCTTTTCTGGTCTGACGCCACCCACTCTGGCCGTCTTTGTGACAGGTATATAAAATCACAGGCCTACTTACAACGTAGTTGCGACAAAAATGGATGGATGGAGAAGACGCAGACAAACACTGGCTAGATCACGTCTTGTATGGGAAGAACTCCTTCAGTCCCATGCAATGGGTTTGCAGGAAAGGAATCGTATTGTGCACAGAAATTCGGCGTGCAATGCAACCACCTTTGGTGCTGTTGATCAGACGGTGCTCCTGGATCAGCAGCTACAGCAGCTACAGTGTTCAAACCAACTTTAATTTAAAGAAGAACAGTTGTGAATTGCTTCACAGCTTTTGTTTTACATGTGAATCATAAGAATAATATGTGAAAAACAAAACATATCGCATATGCGCACACACTTAGCCCGACATGCGTAAAATGGCTTGATATCCCCAACTATTTGTTTTTTCAGAAATTATTCTTAGGCTTCACATGTAAAACAGAAGCTGTGAAAAATTCACCTTTGGCATCCTTTAAATTAAAGGTGGTTTGAGCACTGTAGCTGCTGTGGTTGAGGAGATAAAGCCATTTTACGCGTATCAGGTAGGCTGTGTGCGTATATGCAGTATGTTATTGTTTTTCACAATTTATTTGTTTGATTCACATGTAAAGGAGAGCTTGTGAAACAATTCACAATTGGTCTTTGTGATGAGTCAAAGGGGTTTCGGTCTGTAATTCAGCCTCCCGACAGTAGAAGGTATCAAACCGACTCGGGACTTCCCTTACCAAGATCTCGTGACCATGACGAAAGTCATCTTTATGAGGGGCGGCACCTTGGTGAGGGGCGGAAGTACGAGTATGTAAATTCCAGCCACTGGAGTCACGTGAGGTTCAAGGACACCTGTCAGTTGGAATTGGTGTTCCACTGACTACCGGGGCGGGGCTTTGCATACTAAAGGGAACGTGCTACTGTGTCCGGGGTTGGTCCCACAAAGTGTAGGCGGAGGAAAGGCTGGAGGGAGAGAATCAGTGCCGGGTTCTTGTTGTTTTTATTTTTCACGGTCGGAAGCTTTACTCACGTTGTTCTCTTGGTTTTATTCAGCACATCACGAAGAGGACTAGGGAGCTTCCGATCCTTTCGTTTTGTTTCTCCAGCACGCCCTCCCTCACATCCTTCTTTTGTTTGGTTTTTTTTTCGTGTAAATATTAATAAAGAAAAACTTTTTACACGTAAAGTACTGTCTGGAAATTCCATTATTACTCACACGCCTCACACGTGGTGTCATTGTGGGAGATGGATCCAGCTACAGTCTTGGCAATGTTTAGGGAGCAGGAGGAGAAACGAGAGGAGAGGGAGATACGGCGCCAGGAACAGCTCGCCCAGTTCTTTGGACAGCTGGTGGAGAAAATGTCGACACCAGTATTGGAAACAGCGGTTGCCC
Source organism: Acipenser ruthenus (assembly GCF_902713425.1). Classification (NCBI taxonomy): domain Eukaryota; kingdom Metazoa; phylum Chordata; class Actinopteri; order Acipenseriformes; family Acipenseridae; genus Acipenser; species Acipenser ruthenus. The sequence goes on along the minus strand of NC_081200.1, from coordinate 14,513,264 downwards.
GGATGTTTGCAACACAACCGAAGTTACAAAAGATGACTCCGGAAGATGATCCCGAGGCTTTTCTGGTCACCTTTGAGAGAGTGGCAGAAGCAGCAGGGTGGCCCAAGGAACACTGGGCCATGAAACTGGCACCTTGCTTGACAGGGGAAGCTCAAGCAGCGTATAGGGCATTAATGGCCACAGAGGCAGCAGATTATGCCAAAGTAAAAGAAGCTATTCTCTCACGCCTCGGGATCACAGAAGAAACATACCGGCGCCGCTTCCGGGAATACCAGCTGTCCGAGGGGGTGCGGCCCCGGGTTGCGGGACAGTATCTCCTGGATCAATGCACCCGGTGGCTGCAACCAGAAGAACACACCCCCCAAGAACTGGTGCAGAAGATCGCGATAGAACAGTTCGCGTCTATTCTACCGCCAGGAAACCGGGAGTGGGTTAAACGGAATCAACCTACCACTCTCGAGAAAGCCATCATCCTGGCGGAGGCATATGAAGACGCGAACGAAGGCGCCGTCCCTGACCCCACTCCTGCCCCTAAGCCAACCCGGACCAACCAATCAATGAAGCCCAGAGGGGGTAACCAGACCTTTAGACCATGGAGGCCGAGGTTAGCCCCATCTTGGGCGAGAGGAAAACCCCCTAACCTGTCGGTCACTGACTCACAGGACAAACAAACTCCGTTGGTGTCTTCTACCCCAGTGTGTTACAGGTGTAATGAGCCCGGACATATTGCCAGGGATTGTCCGATGATGGAGGTGGACCTGGCAAAAAGATCCTGGTCAGCGGTAACAGGTAGGAACATTGGGGAATGTCGGGAGGGCCCTTATCAATTAAGAGTACAGGTCGGGGATAAGAGTTCTTACGCATTTGCGGACTCTGGGTGTGCACAGACATTGATTCGACAAGCTCTCTTGGAGGGGGTAACCTGGGAGCCACAGGGTAAAGTGGCTATCTCCTGTATCCATGGAGAAACTCGGGTTTATCCCACCACTAAAGTTAAACTTACTGTTGATGGTTATTCAGCTTACGTTAAAGTGGCTGTAGCACAATGTTTGCCATACCCTGTTCTCCTGGGAAGAGACTGGCCATTTTTTGATCGTATTTTAGGTCGGGAAATGGTCTTGGTTTCTACCAGGGGACAATCTAAGCTAATCTAATCTAAACGGGAGAAAACAATTGGCGAGATTTTCCCGTTGCAAACCGACCTGTTTAACCCTAAAATCCGCTCCAGAAAAACAAAAAGAGAGCGCCGGGTGGAAAAATATGAGGGAACTCTGAGACGACAAGGGGAGGTGTCTGACTCAAAAGTAAACCAATCTCTGAAACGGCAGGGTAAGGGAGTAGGTGTTCAGTGTGACCGGGGCTGCGAGGTTACTGATGTGGAAGGTCAAATAATACAAGATACTCCTCTCAGTGTACCTAACCATTGGGACCGAGATATTGACCTGGGATATGAACAACAAAATGATCCCACGTTACAATACGCTTGGAAACGGGTTAGATATGTTGAGGGGAAGGATATGCAGGAAGGACAACCAGTGGTATTTCCGCATTTTTCTGTATCTGGGCACTTATTATATAGAATAACCCGGGCTCCCGGGACGGGACAGCTCGTAAAACAGTTATTGGTTCCTGGGCCTTTTCAGTCGGAAGTCATGAGATTAGCGCATGACATTCCATTTTCAGGTCATTTAGGAACTGAAAAGACCCAGGAACGAATTCTGGCCCGGTTTTTTTGGCCAGGGGTTTACGGTCTTGTGCGGAAGTATGTATCTGAGTGTCCAGAATGTCAATTAGCTGCCCCAAAGTTAGTTCGCCCCGCACCTCTGGTCCCACTGCCCATTATTGGAGTACCGTTTGAGAGGATTGGTGTAGATTTAGTAGGCCCTCTGGAGGGTGCAGACTCAGGGTATCGGTATATTTTGGTAGTAGTGGACTACGCAACACGATATCCAGAAGCTGTTCCCTTACGCTCTATGAATGCAGAAGTAGTAGCAAATGAATTGGTAAAAATATTCTCTAGGGTGGGAATCCCGAAAGAAATTCTCACTGATCAGGGCACTAATTTTATGTCTGGCTGTATTCAGCAATTATACAAATTATTAAAAATTCGTTCAATTAGAACCTCAGTTTTTCATCCTCAAACGGATGGGCTTGTTGAACGATTTAATCAGACTTTAAAAAGTATGTTGCGCCGCTTTGTAGATCAAGAAAAACGCAATTGGGCCAAGCTGCTTCCCTACTTACTTTTTGCAGTTCGTGAGGTACCACAATCTTCAACGGGATTTTCCCCGTTTGAGCTCTTGTACGGTCGGCAGCCGCGGGGTATCTTGGATCTCATAAAAGAAGGTTGGGAAGAACAGTCAAAAGAGTCTAAAAATGTAGTAAAATATGTGTTACAGTTACGCGATCGCTTAGAATTAGTCGGTCGATTGGCGCATGATAATCTCAAAGCGGCACAGCAGAAGCAGCAGCAATGCTACAATAAAAATGCAAGAATCAGGAACTTTCGGCCTGGGGACAAAGTGGTGTTGTTGCTTCCCTCATCGGAATCTAAGTTGTTTGCTAAATGGCAGGGTCCATTTGAGGTTATTCGAGCGATTGGAAAAGTAAATTATGAGATCCGACAGCCTGGGCGTCGGAAAGAAAATCAAATTTATCACGTTAATCTCCTCAAACCGTGGAAAGAACGGGAGGTCCATTTTATATTTCCTGCACAGGAGGGAGAGGACTTTGGACCCTCAATTGAGCCAGTGTCAGCAATTGAGGTCCCGATGGGGGAACAATTAACTCTTGATCAGCGCAGAGAGGTAAGCGATCTAATTAATATGTTTGCTGATGTGTTTTCTAACGTGCCTGGAAGAACGCATTTGATCGAACATGCTATTATCACTCCGCCAGGTCTAAGAGTCAGACAGAGACCGTATCGCATTCCAGAGAGTCGGAGAGATTCTGTTCGGAGGGAGGTGGAGTGTATGTTGAAACTTGGGGTAATTGAACCTTCCCGAAGCGAGTGGTGTAGCCCAATTGTACCAATAGACAAGCCAGATGGGTCACTACGGTTATGTATAGAATTTAGGAGGGTGAATGCTATCTCTAAGTTTGATGCATATCCCATGCCTCGAGTAGATGAACTCTTAGACAAGCTGGGGCGGGCCCGGTTTATTTCAACCTTGGACCTGACGAAAGGATACTGGCAGATTCCATTAACTAAAGCCTCTCGTGAGAAAACGGCATTTTCAACCCCAGAGGGTCTTTTTCAATTTCGCACTATGCCGTTCGGACTTCATGGAGCTCCTGCTACCTTCCAGAGACTGATGGACAGGGTATTACAACCTCATCGAGAGTACGCTGCTGCGTATATCGACGATGTAGTTATTTATAGTTCTTCCTGGAAAGAACATTTGAATAGATTAGAAGCCGTCTTACAGTCTCTGAGGAAAGCGGGTCTCACAGCGAACATGGCAAAGTGCGCTATTGGAAAAGAAGAAACTAAATATTTAGGTTTCATAATGGGTAAGGGTAGAGTGAAACCGCTGGTTTCAAAAGTCCAGGCTCTGTTGGATTCACCGGTACCTACCACGAAAACCCAGGTGAGATCATTGTTAGGGTTGGCCGGTTATTACCGCCGCTTTATTCCACACTTTTCCACTATAGCCGCCCCTCTCACTGATCTCACTAAAAAGAACGCTCCAAATAAAATTAAATGGAGTGCAGAGTGTCAGACGGCCTTTGAATCTATTAAAACTAATTTGAGTCAGGCCCCAGCATTAGTAAGCCCGGATTTCAGCCGAGAGTTCATCCTTCAGACAGATGCATCGCAGACTGGTCTGGGGGCGGTTCTGTCCCAGGAGAGAGATGGTATAGAACACCCGATATTATATATCAGTCGGAAGTTACTGTCCAGGGAACAGAGGTATTCAGTAGTAGAGAAGGAATGCCTGGCAGTAAAGTGGGCTATGGAGTCCTTAAAATACTATCTTCTGGGACGACCCTTTGTACTCATCACAGATCACGCCCCTTTAAAGTGGTTAGACACAATGAAGGATTCAAACGCTAGGATTACGCGGTGGTACCTGGCGCTCCAACCCTTCGCCTTTCAAATAAGGCATCGTGCGGGTAAGTTACACCAAAACGCTGATTTTTTTTCCCGGGAGGGGGGGAAAAAGGAGGGGTTAGAGGTTTCCGAGTGTTCCTTCGGCTCCACTCTGAGGGGTGGGATATGTGATGAGTCAAAGGGGTTTCGGTCTGTAATTCAGCCTCCCGACAGTAGAAGGTATCAAACCGACTCGGGACTTCCCTTACCAAGATCTCGTGACCATGACGAAAGTCATCTTTATGAGGGGCGGCACCTTGGTGAGGGGCGGAAGTACGAGTATGTAAATTCCAGCCACTGGAGTCACGTGAGGTTCAAGGACACCTGTCAGTTGGAATTGGTGTTCCACTGACTACCGGGGCGGGGCTTTGCATACTAAAGGGAACGTGCTACTGTGTCCGGGGTTGGTCCCACAAAGTGTAGGCGGAGGAAAGGCTGGAGGGAGAGAATCAGTGCCGGGTTCTTGTTGTTTTTATTTTTCACGGTCGGAAGCTTTACTCACGTTGTTCTCTTGGTTTTATTCAGCACATCACGAAGAGGACTAGGGAGCTTCCGATCCTTTCGTTTTGTTTCTCCAGCACGCCCTCCCTCACATCCTTCTTTTGTTTGTTTTTTTTTTCGTGTAAATATTAATAAAGAAAAACTTTTTACACGTAAAGTACTGTCTGGAAATTCCATTATTACTCACACGCCTCACAGTCTTCTTCACATTAAAGTTAGTTTGGACGCTCTAGCTACTGTGGTTGAGGAGATAAAGCCCTTTTACGCGTGGCTGAGGCGAAGTGTGCGTATGTGCGTTATGTTATTATTTTCCATAAATTATTCTTAGGATTCACATGTAAAACAGAGACTGTGAAACAATTCACAATTGGTCTCCTTCAAATTAAAGTTGGTTTGAGCACTCTAGCTTCTGTGGTTGGCGAGATACAGACATTTTCATTCATGTCGGGTTAGCTTGAGTCGAACGAATATCAAACGTCAGGCTAACTTTACCGAGGTAGCATATTTTAGTTTAGAAAAGTAAATGATGGCTGGCTCAGTTACCATTTTGTATTGATGGGGCTGGTATTTCACAGGACGTCTGGAATGATGAGGATTCCAGCAAATAGTCCGATGCCTCTGCCACTGGCCGGTCACCCATTAACCGGTGCATTTCCAAAATTGGGACCTCGAGCTTTGACCGCAGGACTGCAGGCGTTTTCCTCTCCTGCAGGTACAGATATTTCAATTTCTTGAATTTATCTCGTACCTGCAGGAGCGTTCTATTTATACCAAGTTCAACCAGAGCACCGATAATACTGGTGAAAATGGAGGCATTTCTTTGGCGAGGTCGATCCAGTTCATCCATAACCCCCAGGTCCGCAATAATTTGGAGGAGGAACGAGTTTCCTCATCCGTCCAGCGGACCTGGTGTTGCTGCTGTCAGAAGGGGTGGAAGCTTGAAACATCCTGCAGGGAAAAGAGCTACCTTATTCGTATTATTATTATTATTATTATTATGATGATAATAATGCTGGTCATAACGATCTAGTAGTTCTCAAGCATCGTTCATAATATACTGAAATGAATAAATAATGGTATAAATCAACATCTCTATATGCAATTTATATATAATTTAGCCGCGACCATCATCAGGAGAAGCGGATTGATAATAATGGATGGATGGATATTTAACTGATTTGTATTAGTAAGACTGGGATAAGGAAAATCTTACTTAAGTTACAGAGGAGGACAGAAAGACCGTATCCCAGGGGAAGTGGAGGAGGTATCGTGTTATTTCATGAAAGTCTATCGTTAAGTATTTTGCACGACTGTGGAGTTTGTTGCTATGGGACTAATGATGCCAATTAGCGCGCACTTTACCGTGCTTTACCAAAGTGTAATGACACTTAAGTCACACTTTTTTTGCCGTGCACTTTTGGAACTAGCAAAATCATGCGTCATTTGCGCGTGACACGTCATGAATGCACTATAGTACCGCGATTAAAACTTGCATGTAAACACCGCCAATGTCTTTGCATACACAAGAATGATAGTGTATATATAAATCCATCATGTCTGGATAAAAAGCAAAACAACTAAACTAGTGTAAGAAAAAATAAATGTCTGTCATAAGTCATTGTTTTTGATAACAAGGTGCTTTATAATGTGGATGGTGCTTGGCTCTGTGAATGAATGAATCTTGACTGTAGTGTCTCACAAATCAAGCTATGAAAGGAGGTTGATGCTAACCAAGTCTTCATAACATTCAAGTGCATGCATGACTGCCACCAGCTAGCAGCAAATTAAATGGAAAATGTAGAGAAAGAGGAGCAGAGGAACTGAAATACATAATGCTGCCTGAAAAAAAGACATTTACAGTTTCAGTTTTCAGGTGCAAATGAAAGAATGGCAAACAGGAAAAGAGTGAACAAACCACTTAAAAAGAACTTCTAATTTCATCAACCCTGCTGGTGATTCACCTCAGTGGCTGGTGTCCTTGAAGGCAAAGGCATGCAGTATTTGCTTCATGGTGTATGAGGTATACCATCTGTAAAGGGCTAGTGGTTTGAGATAAGGTTGGGAGAGTTGGAGGAATTTGATAGTTTTTCTCCTACATGTATGTTTTTTATTATTGTATAAAGTATCGCAATTGGTGTACGTAACACTTTCTTTGTAAACAACTAATTTCAGTACTTTTTACATAAAACACTGGGCTTACTTTCAAACAAATGCAACACACTTTTTGGGAACAATAAAACAGTTGTTTTGTTATAAAAACAAGGTAGTAGCAGAAAGGAGCAAGAACCAACTTTATATTTAGCTAATTATTCAAATTTATTTATTGCTGGTTTTATACCATTAACTTTTAAATGTGTTTTATCTGAATATTTGCCCTGGCTTTCAAATTGGGTCCCTCATCTCACATATATATGCATATTTTTGGATCACAAGTGTGTAATTTGTGTTGCTGTACTGTATTTGGCCCTGTTTCTGTTAGAGACTATCGATAGGCTTTAATTGACAGAAAATAAAAGTAGAAGCAAAGAAATCTGTTATAAAGCCTACTGTGAAATAGCCCTGGTTTCATGTAATTCTCCCTATACTGTATTAGTTTCAGTTCAAGCCTTTTTACTGACTTTCCAATCAGTGCTTGTTGGAGAACAAAGTGGATATTTCAGAATGAATAATGCTTCGTTGATCTCTTTGGTGCTTCAGACACTGACAGATGAGTGCAGTGCGACCCTAATCCTTCTGATTCCTGAGATCTCCAGTGTAGAGGTCGAAGGGCCATCCATCTTTGCTGCTGAAACAAATTGATCAGAGATGTCCTTGCGCCTTGTGGTAGAGGTCACTGTAAACTGTTGCATGACACATCCATCGCTTGGATGACAAAGATTAGACGTTCTTATAGATCAATGTAAACCCTGCTGTGAATGGACTGATGTTTGAAGATGACAGCCGAATTACTGGCCCAAGTTTATGTCATTTTATATCAGAGATGTTTTTGAACTGTTCAAGTTGCATGGTAGATGTGGTTAACATCCTGTTTGCTAAACTGTTTTCAAAAGTGTCTGTCTACATCAGGGTGTATGAGAAACAATTTGAAAAATACTGTGCAGCTTACACCCTTGTCAATAGTTTCTTTCCAACGTTCCTTACTTTCCAGGTACTCTTTGCTTTTTAAACCCCTCTCTGTGCAAAGGTTAAATTCTGAAGTGCCCCACAATTAATTTCATATTCATCCTAAAATGCTTTGATTTATATTTGCTACATTCTTCTATACTTTAAACTACTTTTACAGGAAACATGTACAAAGCTGATCTTTTCGGCTCAGGCATTTAATGTAATATATTACATGGATAGTAGCTATACTTACATTGTGGCCCGTACACTGTGGCGCAAAGACTTTCTCTGTCAATTAAGATTAGCTCGAACAAAAACAGTTTGTCTCACAAACTCAACATGTCCAGTTTTTAACGCTGTGGCAATGTGCCCCGCCCCTGTGTGCATTTCTGTTTTGTATGTTGCGTGTGCTGTGTTAATGTTGGTGTATAGAGATGGCTGCACGGGATATAAATGGGTGTGTGTAGCACAAGTTATTTAAAATGTTGTCACAAAGACGGCCAGAGTGGGTGGCGTCAGACCAGAAAAGGAATACACAGAGACGGTGGTTGTGATGAGCTGAGTGCAATGGCTGCACTCAGCGTTTATTTAACAAATAAAAGGGTTGTAAACAGCACAAAACAGGACACGGCACTGGTAGCCAAAAGAAACATATAAACAAAACGGACTAAACACTAAACAGACGGTGCAGGACAGACAGACGAACACGGTGAGTACAAACAACTATTGTATTTACGATCTTTTCGCTTTTTAACTCTCCTTCTCCACACCCGTTCTCCACTCCCGAACACCTAACCCTGAGTGCAAGAAATGTGCGTCTATATATACTATTGTGCTGGGATTCAATTACTAATTAATTATTCACTTGAATCCCAGCACGTGAATTAATTCTGTGCAACCCCGTGCTCACATATTACATTTAACCAGCACGTGAAGTGATTTGTGCTCTCCTCGTGCCTAAATACAAATCTACACTTTAAACACACGTGAAACACAGACCCGTTTATATCCTGTGTACCAATCTATACACCAACATTAACATACGCACGCATACATACATACACATAACACAAATGCACACAGGGGCGGGGCGCTTTGCCACATATACCCCCCCTTGTGCGCAGCACACATGGCCTCAACGGCCACCTCCCCCCTTAAAAATCCAGCAGTCCAGGACAAAGTCTCGGGCTGGGAAGGGAGGCTTCAGTGGGCCCATGGCTGGCCATGCTGTCAGCACCCTTGCCGGTAGTGGCACGGCTGACAGCCTGTTGGTCCCGTCCTGCAGCGAAAAAGCTGCGGGGGCAGGTGGTCCCCCGACCTCCCCCTTCTTCGTAGCCGGTAGCTCCCTCCTGTGGGGCTCCGGCCACAAGAACTCCTGCAGCGAAACTGCTGCTGGGGAAAGTGGTCTCCAGACCTCGTCCCCCTTCTTTGTAGCCGGTAGCTCCCTTTGGTGGGGCTCCGACCACAGTACTGCCGACAGCGAAGAAGCTGCAGTGGGAGCAGGTCTCCGGACCTCCCCCACGATCTCCGGCAGCGAAACTGCTGCAGTGGGAGCAGGTCTCCGGACCTCCCCCACGATCTCCGGCAGCGAAACTGCTGCAGTGGGAGCAGGTCTCCGGACCTCCCCCACGATCTCCGGCAGCGAAACTGCTGCAGTGGGAGCAGGTCTCCTGACCTCCCCCACGATCTCCGGCAGCGAAACTGCTGCTGGGGTTGGTGGTCTCCAGACCTCCTCCCCCTTCTTCGTGGCCGACAGCTCCCCTTTCTGGGGCTCCGGCCCCCGTACTCCCCGTGGTGGAGGTATGGGAAGCAGAGACAGCTCCTGCTGTTCTGCTTCTGGCAGTGGCAGAGGCAGAGGCAGCTCCTCTGCTCCTGGAAGTGGCCGAGGCAGCTCCTGCTCCTTTGCTCCTGCCGGTGTAGGTGGCGGAGGCAGAGGCAGCTCCGGCTCCTCTGCTCCTGCCGATGTAGGTGGCGGAGGCAGAGGCAGCTCCTGCTCCTCTGCTCCTGGAAGTGGCAGAGGCAGCTCCGGCTGCTCTGCTCCTGCCGGTGAAGGTGGGAGCAGCGTGTAGTCTCCTGCCGATGGAGGTGGGAGCAGCGTGTAGTCTCCCCCTTTTTCAGGGGACTGGTGCTGCTCTGCCTCTCTTGCAGCGGACTGGTGCGGCTCTGCTTCTGAAGGGGAAACCAGCAGGCATACTTCCTCTGCTGGTTGTGCTGGGGAAACCAGCAGGCATTCTTCCTCTGCTGGTTGTGCTGGGGAAACCAGCAGGCATTCTTCCTCTGCTGGTTGTGCTGGGGAAACCAGCAGGCATTCTACCTCTGCTGGTTGTGATGGGGAAACCAGCAGGCATTCTTGCTCTGCTGGTGAAGGTGGGAACAGCTGCCTCTCAGGCTTCGGATTCCCGCGGTCCCCCCGTCTGGGCGCTGGACGCTCGCGGTCCCCCCGTCTGGGCGCTGGACGCTCGCGGTCCCCCCGTCTGGGCGCTGGTTCCTCCTCTTCATACTGGGTGGGGCATATGGCCAACGTGTGCCCATAAGCCCCACAGCCAGGGCATAACTCTGCGGCGAGGTTCTTTAAAAAAACCTCCCAGCCATCATCCTCGACCTCCTCCCTTTTGGGCTGTGGACGCCCCGACTCCTCCCTTTTGGGCTGTGGACACTCGGGTTCCCCCCACTCAGGCGTAGGACGTTCGGGTTCCTCCCACTCAGGCGTAGGACGTTCGGGTTCCTCCCACTCAGGCGTAGGACGCTCAGGCTCCTCCCACTCGGGCTGTGGACGCTCAGGCTCCTCCCACTCGGGCTGTGGACGCTCAGGCTCCTCCCACTCGGGCTGTGGACGCTCAGGCTCCTCCCACTCGGGCTGTGGACGCTCAGGCTCCTCCCACTCGGGCTGTGGACGCTCAGGCTCCTCCCACTCGGGCTGTGGACGCTCAGGCTCCTCCCACTCGGGCTGTGGACGCTCAGGCTCCTCCCACTCGGGCTGTGGATGCTCAGGCTCCTCCCGCTCAGGTACTGGAGAGGGCAGCGACTGCTCCTCTCCCTCTTGCTCACTGGAAGGCATCCCTCCCATGTCTGCAGCTAGGTAACCCAGCACCACAATGGTGAGGTCACGAACGGATGCCGGGTTGTGCTGTTGCTCCCAGTCCTCCCATCGTTTCCCATCTCGCATCTGCAGTGCGTGAATAACCATGGGGAGGTCACTGGCGAAGTTCCCCTCGGGGTGCACCAGCCAGTCCCATATTTCCCGGGACGGTGGGGAACCCGGTGGCAGTGGGGGTAGAGGGGTGGCTACTGCCCCGTTGTGGCTGTCCTCCTCCCAGCCCGGCATGCAGGATGAGGGCTGCAGCTGTTGTTGTTGCTGCTGCTGCTGCTTCTGCTGCTTCCTGCAGCTCTTTCTTCCCATCCTCGCTTTATTTTTTTTTATTTTTTTTTCACAAAACCCCCTCTCCTGGTCTGACGCTTGGAGGCGCTATTATCCCACGATGACACCACGTGTCACAAAGACGGCCAGAGTGGGTGGCGTCAGACCAGAAAAGGAATACACAGAGATGGTGGTTGTGATGAGCTGAGTGCAATGGCTGCACTCAGCGTTTATTTAACAAATAAAAGGGTTGTAAACAGCACAAAACTGGACACGGCACTGGTAGCCAAAAGAAACATATAAACAAAACGGACTAAACACTAAACAGACGGTGCAGGACAGACAGACGAACACGGTGAGTACAAACAACTATTGTATTTACGATCTTTTTGCTTTTTAACTCGCCTTCTCCACACCCGTTCTCCACTCCCGAACACCTAACCCTGAGTGCAAGAAATGTGCGTCTATATATACTATTGTGCTGGGATTCAATTACTAATTAATTATTCACTTGAATCCCAGCACGTGAATTAATTCTGTGCAACCCCGTGCTCACATATTACATTTAACCAGCACGTGAAGTGATTTGTGCTCTCCTCGTGCCTAAATACAAATCTACACTTTAAACACACGTGAAACACAGACCCGTTTATATCCTGTGTACCAATCTATACACCAACATTAACATACGCACGCATACATACATACACATAACACAAATGCACACAGGGGCGGGGCGCTTTGCCACAAATGTATAATTGTATTTAGGCACGGGATTGCACATCACTTCACGTGCATTTAAAGTATATAATATGCGAGCACGAGGTTGCACAATTAATTCACGTGCTGGGATTCAAGTGAATAATTAATTAGTAATTGAATCCCGGCACAACAGTATATATAGGTGCACGTTTCACTCACTCGGGGTTGTGTGTTCAGGGCAACAGAACAGGAGAGAGTGAGGAGAAAGTAAAAAGTAAGCAAAAAGTAAGCAATTGCTACGTGGTGCTGGAGGACCAGCACGGTACGTGTTTGTTTAGTGTTCGTCCCTGTTTGTTAGTGTCTGTTAGTTTTGTTTGTCTATTTATTTTGGCTTAAAGTGCCGTGTCCTGTGTTTTGTTCAAACCTTTTTATTTATAATAAACTGGCGCAAGCAAATGCCTTCATCATTCCATTTCATCTGTCTGTGTGTTATTCATTTCCTGGATCTGACGGCACCACTCCGCCAGCCGTGTGACAAACGCCCAGGTGACAACGATGCTCAAAATGTTTTTATTAGTAAACAAGAACATTTAAACACATACAAGAAAACCAAATATGATCTGGCTCTGGTAAAATCTTATCGAACTGAGATCGGAAAGTACAGCAATCCAGAAGAAGTACCTATGTCCGATCTTGACACACACCTGGCAAATTTCATTTTCTGAGCAATAAAGAAAGAGGGCAGTGAGTATGTCCATGGCACACTATGGTTTGTTCAAGCACCGGCAACTTTGCTGCCCCAGAGACCCAGAGACAACAGCATTGCAAGTAACCATAATCATCATCATACTCATGTTGAATGGGATACTCCACCTTTGTAGTATGCTAGCATCTTAAGTGACCTCAGTGTGGAGCTGTTTTCAAAAACACTTGGGCTATGTAATTTACAGTATGACTACTACTATTGCACACAATACACAGTCTACCTGCAAGACACCCTTGGTTGAATAATAATGAAAACTGAGCTGCATCTAGACTGGATGACTGGATCTGTCAAGGTCTGAGAAGTCCCACTGGTGGGTGAGGCAACTGTACCTGACTGTACTGTTGTTTGAAGATGGCACAAAAGAATACTCAGTTTTTAATGCTGTCGATTCATACATTTTTACTTTAGGAATTGTCAGATTGTTGACTGGGTGCAGTATTTAAGTCTTTGTAAGCCACACAAAAGTATTTGCCATTTGTGAAATGGAGATATTTCTGGTGTTTATCTCACAAAGTGGAATGTGTATCTGGTTATAATCATTGTATTCTTGTGCTCTAAAACATATGGATTTACACAGTTTCCACCATCGTTGATATGATCATTTTATAGCAATTTGCTAATTATTATTGATTTTCGCTGCATATATAGTACCTTTTTACTGAACCTAACCTTTGTAGTGCTGAGTCGGTCAATAATAATTGCATTAACACCAATTAATTTACACTAGGGCTTGCCATTAACCCTGCTGGATCATTTGCAGCTTTGGAGTGTTTTTTTTTTTACTAATCTAATTTGCATGTTCACCTAGATCTTTATAAATTTAGTTCTCTTTTGGTTTCAAACGTATCTAGTTATGCACATATTAGTTAAAGCAGTTATGTGGATCTCTGTGGTCACAAGGCAATTTCTTTTTCACACAGGACTTGCATACAAAAATATAGCACATCTAATACTAATTACTTTATTTGTATGTTGCTGGTTTTGTTTAACATTTACACATATGGCATTTTCCAATAACCGATTTTGAAAACTGGTGTATTTTATATGCACACGTATTAAACTGATCCTAGTAAAAAGTGTCAGCAAAAAAGCCTTTCTTTTACTTGTATGAAATAAATATTGTTTGAGAAGGCTATAACAGTTTCTGAGGCAAGGACATCTGCATTTTTTTTATATTAGATTCTAGTAGATTATATAGGTACAGTCAGTGTGGATTAGAAATCCACTACACCATACTGGATGTTCCTTTTTTACATTTATGAAAGGCGATTTACAAAGAAGAGACTGAGACAGACACAGCTGTCTTCTTGGCACCAGTTCCAGATTACAAGATTACAAAGAAAAGACAATTGATCAAGGTAATTATCTTCAGAGTTGGGCATGTTACTGAAAAAAAGGAACCAATGACTCGTTATTTGTTTCTTCAGAAAAAAAAGTAATATAATGTCCTTACTTAATAAAAACAGTATTGCGTTATTACTCGATATATTGTTATATTTCTTTCTCTTGTCTTGTTCTGCGAAACAGTTGTTGTGACTATTATTTTCTTTTTAACTATACATCTGGTAATTTATTTCATGTTTGGCATATAAATATAATGTACTGTATATTTCTTGACTCAATAATTTTGCATTATGAAGGGAAAATCACACAAACGTCTGGTCTATAGAAAAACGAACTATATGGTGATAAAACAGTAGGCCTAAACATAAATGTGGCCACCACTTAATCAAGCAAATACATAAATAAATAAATAAATAAATAAAAACAAAAGTGGTACATACAGTCAAGTACGTGCCTAGTCTCGATCTTGTTCTATTAACTTCAAAATACTCGCTGGTAGACGCGTTTCCTGTAAGACGTTTTTGAAGTGTATCCTCAAATTTGGCATGTACGGATACAATTGTTTTTGTTCCTACTGCCTAACCTTATTAAATGACAAGGCTCAGAAAGACTGATTTGATTGCCCCATGGCTTATTATTGTTGTGAGACAACCCGGAAGAGAGATTGCGTCATCGGTGCTAAGGCACTGACATTAGGGCAGTCTGGCGCGTTGGGGTTAAATTAAGTGTACAACATGGAAAAGGTAACAAGACTAACTTGTTTATTTTTTGCGGTAAGTAACTGTAATATTATTACTCCCATTAAAAATCTAAAGCTTTATATTACCTTATTATTGACAAAAGTAATATTATTACAGTAATGCATTACTTAAGTAGTGAGTTACCCCAACTCTGATTATCTTACAGAATTAATTTTTCTATTCGTGCTTGAATTATAAAGAAGCTGAATATCTTTGAAGTCTGAATTACAAAGGACGGCAGTTATATACAGCCACTTCTGCAGACATCAACACTTTATAGAGGTGGTGCGCCCCCTGATACCTGTCCCTGGAGTTGTTGTAAATTAAGGCATCGATATGTAGTGATAATGTAGTGACATCAGCAAGACACAATGATCAAATCAACAGCACACACCAGCTTGAAACTTAAGACATGGGTCAGTACGGGCACCAGATATTTTTTTGCGTCTTGTGTTTGTTCATTTTTCAAAGCTCATGTAACCATTACAACACACAGCAGTATTCATAAAGACTCAGGAATGACAGCTACTGTAATTTTGTTGTGCTTCTTAACGTAAGGCTTGATGTCCAGTATATAAGACCTAGAGCTGTTGGTAAGATTAGACGCAATATGGAAATGACATTGTAGGAACACACACTACAGCACTCTGAACCAGTACTGTGTTTTTATTGGTCAACCAGTAGGCAGTTACAAGTACAAGACAGACGCTAAATAATTTACTGTAGTGACTGTTAGTTGTCCCAAGGTCCGTTATCTTTCAGGTAATGCCCACTGTGGAGGGATCAGTGTTAGTATACAGCTACAGCCAAAAGCTTTGCATTTTTGGATTGAGACATAATAACATAATTTAGATATTTTATTTAGCATCATATAATCCAAGAAACTACAAAGTTATTTGCAAAAATCTACCAGAAGCCATAATAGTAGTACAGTATTTACTGTTAGATTTCGAAATGTCACTTAAAAAAAAATGGTGTTAGTTTTTCATAAAGTATATGGAAAACCACAAAGTGGTATGTAATTAGATATGTTATCGTAACATTATCCAGCAGGGATCATTTGACTGTATGAAGCAAAATGAGTTAATTCTATCGGGTGATGCAAAACTTTTGGGCATTACATTTACATCATTAACCTTGCCATTCATCGTTTGCCCTTAGCTTTGGCTTGGGACACTTAAATGTCACTGTAGGCAATTATCTTGCAGCCTGTATGTCAGTTATATCATTTTATTAAACAAATGTTATACTAAAATGACACATTCTGTCTGCAACTACTCTTGTATTCACTAGATGAGAGTGTCTAATATCAGAAACTTTAGCTCTTACATTTACCATGGTCATTATTTCCACACTTCATTTCTTCACAGCAACCTGTAAAATATCAGCAAGTCTGGTTCCTAGATTTACTTCTATAATTGTTAAATCCACACTTCATCAAAGTGCTCTGTAAAATGGCACAAATCCCAGGCATTAAATTACAGCAGTAATTATTATTTTCACATTTCTTTCCAGGAATGTTAGGAAAAATAAATGCATGGATTATGACCTTTGTTATCATTGCTTAGATTGCATATATCATCTTCCTGGGTGATATATAAATGACTCCTGGGCTACTTTCATACTTTACCTGTCAACTCTATACTTACTTTAGGTGCTCACTCTGTCAATAGTATGTCAGCTTTTAACTGTCCAGTTTTCAGACATTATATTATAAAATTGTCCACACCTTCCTGAACTTGAGAAATCATATAACATTGTGACCTTTCAACTCAACGTATATCAGCAGGTGAAGTCACAACATTGCATTATAAGTCCAGGAAGCAAACACACAGGCCAGAAAGCAAGATGGTTGAAAGTGACACTAGTTAGTACATAAACAGAAACTAAGCTGAAACAGCAATGGAGAATTACACTAAATGGCATTAAAAAAAAGCATATTAAACTTGTGCAATTTTATATCATGAAACACATTTGTGGTTATAGTGGAAAAATACTATCCCAGGGGTCATTTAAAATAACTGACTGTTGGCTAAATCATTCCAGTTTTCTGCCAGTTGATTCCAGTCTTGTATTTTTAGTCTTCTTTTGCCAGTGGAAATTCCAGTACGTTTTACGGTCATATTCATCAAGCAAACAATTGCAGATGATTAACAATGTGGGCTGCTTGCCATTATTTTATTTGGATTGCTAAGCAAATTCTTAACAAATGTTGCAGTGTGGAGTAGTGGTTAGGGCTCTGGACTCTTGACTGGAGGGTTGTGGGTTCAATCCCAGATGGGGGACACTGCTGCTATACCCTTGAGCAAGGTACTTTACCTAGATTGCTCCAGTAAAAACCCAACTGTATAAATGGGTAATTGTTATGTGATATCTTGTAACAATTGTAAGTTGCCCTGGATAAGGGCATCTGCTAAGAAATAAATAATCTGCTAAGAAATAAAAAAATTTAATGAACCTGTCCTATCATGGATAAGGTGCTTCATATTTAGACGAGAATACTTCCACCTCCTGCCTTTTATTTTCCTTTCTGCCTTGAACTTTTTCGTTCTGTAGCTTTTTCCTATCTCTGTATGCTTCTTTCATGTCAATTCGGTTTTGTCGCAAACTGTTTAGCAGCATGTTGGACACACTGACAGCTATTGGCCACTCACCGTTCAGTTGCTGCTTACTGGATTCAGGGAAATGTTTACTCAAGCCTAGAACAGGCATTAACTAGGGGCATATTGCAAAATGATAACATGATAAACATCTTTTATCGAGAAAATAAATAAATAAATAATAACCTGCACAGTGTATGCTTCAGTATGTGATTTTTGCAGTAATTTTGGCTGATTACATTATAATCATTTCTAGTTTCTTTAGTTAAGCCCTGTTGTGGGGTGACAGTATGTAGTTCCTAACTATTTTACTATAATCTGCATTTATGCGGCACACTTGCAGACTTTGGACAAACCAAAATCATTAACTAATTGCATTAAGTACTGTTATTTACATTTGACATAATACAATTCAAAATATAATAAAAATGCTTCTACATTGTACCTCAATGCTCTGTATAGTGTTTTAGATTAGGCTTCTGTCTTTGTTCATGCTATCAAAAAGGTGTTCATGACAGCACATCACACTGAAGTGCTGTGAATTCAATACCAATCTGAGGATTTGAGACATTTCAAAGCACTCACAATGACTGCCGCATATTTCAGAATGCCCTAAATGACAAGTTAAAGCATTGCTTATTCACTGCATGACAGAACACCACTTTTACAAATGTCATCCTTTTACAGTTTACCAGTCAAATGTATGTGTTGTCTTCTTTTAAGTACATCATCCTGTATATTATCACATACTCAAATTCAGCTCATTACAGAAACCGGGGTAGTATCAAAAAAAGAGGAAGAATAAAGTGTGCCACTCCAATTATTTCTTGTCTATATGACAGCATTTTGTGTGGTGTCAGGTTATGCTGTCCCTTTTATTCACACTTGATTTCTTCACAGCACCCTGTTCAGTAATTCCAGTATTGCTAATTCTAACCCTCAAGTGCACCTTTCATGATTTTTAATGATATGCTTCTGCCCCCTTGCAAAGGATCACAAGTACATTGGAGTCATTCTGTATTATTGCTTTTCTTTGACAAGTGAAACATGATTATTATAATTTATAATTTATATATATTACAGTTGTATACAAAAAATATATATCAAGAATTACAGTACAATTAAGATCAAGATACAATGACTTTATAATCCAGTATACTAGTATACTTTAAGGTTCTAAGTGTAAAAACCAAGAGCCTACTGTAAGCACCTTGTCCAAGTCTGTAATATGCTGTCTTTGTGACTTAAACTGACTTGCAGCAATTTATTTATTATAAAGGAAAATGTCAAGGATGCATTAGGAATGGGCATGAAGCCGCTAAGACAGTCTATGATAGTAGGCTTATAGGTGCTTGGTTGGCAGGGACTTCTGTATCCGTGGCATTAGCTGCATCAAATAATTCTGTGTATAAGTCCTGCAACGCTATTCACTGTACAGTATTTGAATATTTAATCCATCTAATTTGCATTCTCACCATGTAAAACTTTCCATGGTATCCCCAATTACTTTCTATTCAAAACACGACAGCACGTTCTATAATTCTGAACCTTTTGTATTAATTCCAAGTAGCATCTAAAACAGTTTGAGAGTAATTGTTCAGTTTTTTTCCAAGAACTCTATTGTATCCAAATCCCTTGAAGAGCTTTGTATTCTTCAGAGCGCTGAGGTCTATAAAGTATCACTCCCCCCAGTCAGAGCATTATATATTCTCCATGACAGCCATATTAATAGCTCTGGAAATTCAATTTGAATGTGATTGTTATACATTCAGTTGAAGACTGCACTCTGTATTGGATCAGCATTTCATCAAATTCCAATTGTTATGTATTCACCATATCACAATTCTTTCCATAGTATCACAAATTCTGTCCCTTGAAGTTTTCTAATCTAATTGTTATGTATTCACTCCAGTTGATGAGATTCAGTGCTGTATTGCCTTTAATTTAATTGGAAAGTGCAGGAAAAAAAACAACAGCAAAAAAATAAATAAATAAATCTCTAAACCAATCTTTCTCTAACAGGCAATAACCCCCCCTATCTCCATACATTATTCATGAAAGTGATGGATAGCTCTGTAAATAAATTGTTGAAAAAGAAGCTTGTAGTTAAGAGTTGTTTGCATACTGATGCACAGTTGTGACCTGAAGGCTGTTTTCCTAAAGCTTTAGCTATCAGAATGCATACGCTATGAATTGTAGTCTGTTTAGATTCAAAGACCAAAAAAAGTATGTATGTTAGAAATAGCTGCTGCTGCTGCTGGTTTATCGGTGTCCAGCAGCAGTCCGTCCCAATTCACATGACAACTGGACATCTTTTATAGATTTCAGTAAAATCTTAAATCGTGTGCAGTGACCTTTCCATCCCGTTCTTGCTCATTTTGCTTTCCTCACTGTCTGCTTCAGAATGTATATGGCATTCATTGTTACTTCTTTTTAAAGAAAATTCAGAATCTGTGTCAAATAATACCAACATACTGTATTTGATTTACTACACATTACGATTTCTTATTTTTCCTTGCGACACATTTTCTCTCAAAACTAAAAGATCAACACCACATGCCCCCAGAAGAGCCTAGTAGTGTCTGGCACACAAACTTGACAAAACAATCTATTCTGTATAAGCAGTAAAATACATTTGTTAGACTTTTTCTAGGACTGCATCATTGTGTTTTCAGACGGTCTGGGCAGGAAGTTGAATTTCTCATTTCAGTAATTTTATAATCTCACAGAAGTTTAAAAAGACTTCAAAGTTATCAAAGACATGTTGACTGCTTTTTACTGTGTACATATTTTTAATAAAAATTAAACCAAATAAGCGAAGGATAATAGTTGAATTTGTTGTTTGGCATGTAGGTGGCACGCCTTGAAAACAAAATAACAAGCATTTTATAGATGCCACATCCTTCCGTTTAAAAAAAAAAAAAAAATTCTAAATTAAGTGTAATTTTACAAGGCTGGTTTTCTTCAAGATGCGTACCACCACTCTAATTGCATTTGACTAACCACAGTTTTCCTGCCTAAATTACAAACAAATGTTTTACATTCCAAATAAACTATTTAAAACCTTGTTATTTTTGTCACCTGACAAATACAGCACGTTCTTTGATTTTTGATGTATTTATTTTGCTACAAGCTTTATAAATGTAGATATACCGTGATTTAAAACCATAGTTTCTTTAACTAAAGGTCTCTTACTTTAAAGTTCTATATCTTGTCTTCCATTCACACAAAACCCCTTTCATCATGATGACATGCAGTGGTGTAGTGCTATATTTAGAAACGAGGGGTCGCTATTATCGACATATATACAAAGTGCTGTCACTGCTTTCTATGTTGCATTACAAACATGTGACAGTCAAACAAAATAACCGTTTTAGGCACTCTATATGTATTAACTTGCCTACATTGCATTAAAAACATTGCTCATGGTATTTCTGACATATTATGGTTGAAGTATAAATACTATATGGTGCTTTCAATTCTCCAAATGTATTAATTGACCAAGAATTCTTGGTAACCTATGTAAAAATGTGCTTTTATTTGCTGTGAAACAAAAATTAAGAGAGAGATCCATACCAAATTCTAGAAGATATTTTAATGGAAACTGTCTCAACTGACGTGCGGTAAAGAGTTCTTTTTTTGTTTGTTTGTTTTTTAAACAATGGCTGGCAAGATGAAACAGTGAAGCTGTGTTTACTCCCGAGGGTTAAAGGA
Organism: Acipenser ruthenus; assembly: GCF_902713425.1. Classification (NCBI taxonomy): domain Eukaryota; kingdom Metazoa; phylum Chordata; class Actinopteri; order Acipenseriformes; family Acipenseridae; genus Acipenser; species Acipenser ruthenus. The sequence continues at coordinate 14,492,341 of NC_081200.1, read as the reverse complement.
CTTTGTTAGAGGTAAAAATGTGTCAGACTGGGAGTAGCAGATGACATTTCCATGGTAACTGCTTCCATAAATTATTAATGAGCACTTCTGTGAAGCTCAGTCAAAAACAGATGAAGAGGCCCTTGCTGCATTATCAGACATCAGACTGCTAATATGATTCATCATCCTGGCCGGAGGTAAATAGAAGGTGGTTTATGCATGTGTTCAGCCCATTTTCAAGTGTTGCTGCAATCCACCAAAATCAGGGATTATCTGGTAAATTGGTCTGTAGAGATGCATTATTATAGTTCATTTTAGTATGTTTATCTAAAAGGTAGTACCGTTAAGATTCTGGGTTAACATTTACTATTGCTGTGCAGTATTCTTCTATAGTTTGGGTTTTGCTCCATGTTCCTGGAAAAAATCAAGAAAAATGAGTTTAACCTATTAAAGCCTTTGTGCCTGTGTGACAGAAATATAATGAATCTTGGTTGTAAATCTCCCTTCCGACCTGTGAAGGTGCTAAGCAGCGAGGACAGAGTTCTTTGGATGGGCTGGCCTGACAGTTCTTTCCCTGGGTCGGGAAGTCTGTCAGAAGGCGAGACTCCGTTGCAAGAACGTATTGACCCGGAAGGGAAACAATGTAGCAGCCGCAGATTGTAAAGGCAGCTGCATTTGTTTACCAAGGGGTCATGCGTGACAGCATATAAGGGGGACGGAGAATCTGTTCCTTCGCTTTGGTTACAAAATATAACCCGGAAGGACCCGTGCAGTAATTGTGAAATATCGTTAGTGTTTGTTTGTCTTGTCTATAATTGTTACTTGTGTTTTCATTGACGGATAACATGTTCCGGAGCTGTCACTAAGGGCCAGCATAAAACCCGAAAGAGCACTGCACTATTGTCACGCATTAAACTGTATCACCCACCACAAGCACTACAGCACGCACCCAGGACTGGTGACCGTGCTTGTATATTGTGGGAGAGATACCTGTGTGTATTGTTTGGGACTGCAACCCATTATTATTAACCCTGTGCATTACACATTGCTGTGTATTGCTGGGGATCATTGCTTTGGTCACCAGACCTGGAATATAAAGACCTGGAATATAAAGATACCCTTTTCCATACCGGATTACAATCTGTCTGTTTTATTCCTGCACTGCATCACCTCTGTACCTGTACACAATCAACCACTTTGCCACAGCCTGTGTCACGGGTAGGATGACAGCGGTAACCAAACAGTTGTAAAAAAGAAAATACTTGTAATTGTAGTGCCGGCTACGCCACATTGTGTTTTAAAAGGGCAAAGACCATTGTGGCCAAATATAACTATTGTTAGCCCTTGTCACACGGCTGGCTGAGTGGTGACGTCAGAACCAGGAAATGAATACACAGAGACAGGACAGATGAGGTGAAATGATGAAAGCGCTGTTGCGCGGTTTATTATAAATAAAAGGTTTAAACAAACAGAAGACAGCACACGCACTTTACGCCAAAATAAATAGACAAACAAAACGAACAGACACTAACAAACAGGGACGAACACTAAACAATCACGTACCGTGCTGGTCCTCCAGCACCACGTAGCAATTGCTTACTTTTTACTTTCTCCTCACTCTCTCCCGTTCTTTCGCCCTGAACACACAACCCCGAGTGAGTAAAACGTGCATCTATATATACTGTTGTGCCGGGATTCAATTACCAATTAATTATTCACTTGAATCCCAGCACGTGAATTAATTATGTGCAACCTCATGCTCACATATTAAATACTTTAAATGCACGTGAAGTGATGTGCCATCCTCATGCCTAAATACAATTCTACATCTTAAATAACTCGTGCTGCACACACCCATTTATATCCTGTGCAGCCATCTCTATACACCAACATTAACACATGCAACATACAACATATAAATGCACACATGGGCGGGGCACATTGCCACAGCCCTGCACAAGTAATGCTTGATCCCCAGGGGTCTGTAAACACACAATGGACAGTTTAACATTAAACAAACTTTATTGATTCTCCTCAAGATCTTTTTTTTTTTTTTTTTAAAGCACACGAGGAATACTCCCATACAATAAAAACACTAAAAAATGAACAAAGGAGTTTCCCTCCTGTGGGTAAAAGCACACACAAAAAGTATTCCACAGGAATAAACACAAAAGAAAATACAGAAGTCCAAGAAGAAAATTACAGTCCACAGTTAGCTGCCAAAAAGGCTGCAAAAGAAAAGATGGAGAGCATAAAGCTCTACAGTCGCCACTGCCCAGAATAGACATCCTCCAGGAGGCGCTGGACCCGTCAGGCGACGTCTCCTACTCCACCATCAAACCTGGAGGGGAGATCGCAGGAAACCTGGGAAAGGACACAGACTGACTTTCAGGGACAAGGAATACAGGTAAGTAAATCACAATTGCTCAAGTACAGCCCAGCTGTTTTGCTTCCTTTTGGCCTGTCTTTGACCCCCCGTGTCTCCACCTCTCTCTCATAGCCTAGACAAGTCTGCGTCCCCCTGGATACTGTAACCAGTAAGTACCTCCAACTTCGGCTGCCACAGCAGTGTCTTGAAACAATACACGCGGAACAACTCAATGGAGGGTAAGTATTTGTTTGTAAATTTCTCTTCTGTAGCTAACTAATCAAAAACAGACTTTCAAAAGAATGAAACTGGCCACCTCCAGGGCCCAAGCAGCCTCTGCTTAAGGAATGGATTTACTGCACGCCCAAATAAACTATACCAAATAAACCAAATACGCCCAGGGGAAAGGGGGGGGGGGGGGGGGGGTGTACCCCGTCGCACTTCCCCAAACATGTAACTTTAGAAGTCAAAGAGTGAGCAGGATGTGCACTGCCCGAGGAGAATATTGAGTTAAATATCATTACATTTTTATGCAAACGTTTCCTGTTTCTAATTGTGCAAGTGTGACCTGTGCATTCAGTCTGCTTCCAATAAATATTGCACCTTAATTTGAACAGCTTGACTCTGACTTGCTTGGATGCAGAATCTGAGCACGATTAGGTCAATATGTCCCTGAACTTTCTAACAGATGCAGGTATCCATAAAGCAAAGGGAACTTCACCACCATCCATTTGAAAGCATAGGAGGCGTGTGGTCCAGTGGTTAAAGAAAAGGGCTTATAACGAGGAGGTCCCTGTTTCAAATAACAGCTCACTCACTGACTCACTGTGTGACCCTGTGCAAGTCACTTAACTTCCTGATGCATAGTTCACTCACCCTAGTCTCTGTAAGTTGCCTTGGATAAAGGCGTCAAAATAAAAACACCTGTAATAAAATGCGTTAATGATAGGATAATGATAATGATAGAATACTAGTCATACTGGCTCAGAAGTGGGTTTGGTCTATGGAACTACAGTATCACACTTTGTACAGTACATACTGTAGCTATCACATGATTTGCCACATTTCTGTGTGTCTGTGATCAGTTTAGGACAGGAAACAGGAAATCTTCCCCTGTCAAGCAGTGGCTATTGATGGGTTGCAGCTACATGGAAGTATGCTCAGCGATAACTAGCCCAGCCTCTCCAAAGTCTATTTACTCTGTGCTTGTGGGACAGATTATTTACAGAAACATCTAAATAAATAAATGAAGGAAGCACATTTGTTGGGAAATATATCATATTGTTTTGTTTCTGTGATACTGCTTGCAATTCAACAGTTGAAATCACTCCATATCCAGTGTCCAATCAACTGTCTCACTAATTAAGTGATTAAGTGCATATGCTTCAGTCATAGTCACTCAAGCGTGTCGTGGTCAAGGATCAATGATCGAGTGATTAAAAAGAAACCAAAAACATTTTGTCAACGTCCATCATTTATAAACCTTATTTCAAAAATAAATGTGTTATAATAGTGATAAGTTTATTTTGATGCTTGGTATATTTTATGTGATAAAGTATGGGGAAAAGTTAGAGGGGAACTGAGTATGGTATACATCTCCCAGAATGCCTCTGTGATTACAGACACGACAGTTAATAAAAACACAGTGTTTTCATAATGAGACACACATGTTTCTATAAAGACTGGAGATATGGTTAACAGGTTGTTTTTGTTAAAGAGACCTGTCTATAGACCCAGTGCCTACTGAAAAGGTTGGAAGATAAGAACGAATCAAGTGGCACTGTTCAATTCTGAGAACGGGGCTTCTGTCTGCTGGCTCTCTGAGGCTGAGAAATAGACAGCATTGTCACTGGGTGGAATTTCAAACCAAAGAGAAAAAATCTGGGAAGTAAATCAGCTCTAAAGACCAGCTTTACTGTATGATCCTTCTGAATAATAATAAAAATATATTATTCTGACATTATTAGTTCATCTATTGAAGAATTACCTGCAACCAATGTACTTCTTTGTCCTTAGCTTCCAGGAAATAGCATATATCCAAACCTGTCAAGCACGTAATGCAGCACCAAATTGAAAACACAAACATACAGCATAATAGTCTGTGTTTGCAGCTGGATTATGATCAAATAGCACACAGAATCAATTATTGTTTGTTTTTTTCTTGTGGTCTTGTATAACTCTTATCAATGGTAAGTAAACACACTTCAGCAATGCACAGTCAAGATCCTGAAACCCAAGTGTCTCTTAGGCCTCATACACACACACAGCCTAAATGTGGTTGCGAGTTCACTTTTTGCTCTTAATACAGTTTGAGTACTCATACAGTTCGGTTGCAAAAGGCAGCAACAACCACACCAGTTAATCCTGTTCGGAACAAGTAATGAAGCTTGGTTATTAATTCAGTTCAGTTTGTTAATGTGCAGCAACTGTGTGTGTGTATTAAAACTGCACTAAAACAACTACAGTAGGTGCTCGTGCATTGCTGCGCAAGCAATGATGTCATCGTTTATCAGACATTTCCATGTGATAAACATGGCTACCGACCGCGGACTCACTTGTTCAGAAGAAGAGACTTAGAAATGAATAGATGTTTGGTCTGAAGAAGAGGTACAGGCTAAGCTGGATGGCAGCAATTGGAATTCACCAATGTATTTAGCAGTGCTGACAGACTTTTTAAGTAAGATACAATAATATTCAAAAAATCCAACTGCACAATGAACCACAATTAGGCATATATGTATATATATATATATATATATATATATATATATATATATATATATATACAGTGCCTATAGAAAGTCTACACCCCCTTGAACTTTTTTCACATTTTGTTGTGCATCAGAGTTTCATACATTTAAATGAGGATTTGTTTCCACTTATCTACACACCATACACCACACTGTTAAGGGGAAAAAAAGTTTTCATTGAGAAAAAAAATTATATATTAAAAATACAAAACTCAAAGATCATAATTGGATAAGTTTCCACCCCCCTGAGTTAATACTTGGTGGAAGCACCTTTGGCAGCAATTACAGCTGTGAGTCTTTTGGGATAGGTCTGTACCAACTTTGCACACCTAGATTTGGCAATATTTGACCATTCTTCTTTACAAAACTGTTCAAGCTCTGTCAAGTTCCTTGGGGAGCGTTGATGGACAGCAATCTTCAAGTCATGCCACAAATTTCCGATTGGATTTAGGTCGGGGCTCTGACTGGGCCACTCAAGGACATTTACCTTTTTGTTCCTTAGCCACTCCAGTGTAGCTTTGGCTGTGTGTTCTGGGTCGTTGTCATGCTGAAAGGTGAACTTCCGTCCCAGTTTCAACTTTCTTCCAGAGGGCAGCAGGTTTTCCTCAAGGACTTCTCTGTACTTTGCTCCATTCATTTTCCCTTCTATCCTGACAAGTGCCCCAGTCCCTGTCGATGAGAAACATCCCCATAACATGATGCTGCCACCACCATGCTTCACAGTAGGGATGGTGTTCTTTGGGTGATGCACTGTGTTGGGTTTGCGCCAAACATAACGCTTTGCATTTAGGCCAAAAAGTTCCATTTTAGTTTCGTCAGACCACAAAACTTTTTGCCACATGGTTACAGAATACTTCAAACGGGATTCAAGGTGGGCTTTCTTGAGTAATGGCTTCCTTCTTGCCACCCTACCATACAGGCCAGATTTGTGGAGTGCTTGGGATATTGTTGTCACATGGACACTTTGACCAGTCTTGGCCATAAAAGCCTGTAGCTCTTGTAAAGTTGCCATTGGCCTCTTGGTAGCCTCTCTGATCAGTCTCCTTCTTGCTCGGTCATCCAGTTTGGAGGGACGGCCTGATCTAGGCAGGGTCTTGGTGGTGCCATAAACCTTCCACTTCTTAATAATCGTCTTGACCGTGCTCCAAGGGATATTCAAGGCCTTTGATATTTTTGTATACCCATCCTCTGATCTGTGCCTTTCAACAACTTTGTCCCAGAGATCTTACAGGAACTGCTGAATTAATCCCGAAATCATGTGATTCGCTAAAATTTAACACAGGTGGAGGACACTTAACTTTGTGTGTGATTTTTAACTTTGTGTGTGATTTTGAAGGTGATTGGTTACACCTGAGCTAATTTAGGATTGCTATTACAAGGGGGGGACACTTATCCAACCAAGCTATTTCAGTTTTTATTTTTAATTAATTTTCTACAAATTTCTAGAATATTTTTTTTTCACTTGGAAGTTGTGGGGTAGGATATGTAGATAAGTGCCTTTTGTGTAGATTTCAATGCCTTTTAATTCCAGGCTATAAGGCAACAAAAGGTGAACATAAAGGGGGTGTAGACTTTCTATAGACACTGTATCACATTTTGTTGTGCCTCAGAGTTTATATATTCCAGTATCAATATATATATATATTACAGTATCAATGAATTAAACAAAAAGTACAAATAAATAAATAAATATAAATAAATAAAATGGGCCGTTTCCTTATCTGAAGGTTATTTAAACTGATAATTCAAAGAAAATAATATATTCAAAAGTCAGTACTACTGAAGGCATCCAATGTTCTGATCGCTCTCTTGTCTTTATACATATTCAAAGAATTGAGATATATTTTACAATCGGAGTGAAAATTAGAGAAATTTGGTTTGGTTTTCATCCATTTGCATTTATGTATGTAATTTTCCAAACAAAATAATGAAATTTATTAGGAAGATAAGAGAACAATAAAGATCAGAGTACTCAAAATAACAGATTATATATTTTATCAAGAAATAAATGAGGATACTGCAAGAATCAAGAAACCAATAATAACTCTTCTCCACTGAAAAACAAGTTAGGGATTTTTTCAAGATGATCTACAAAAAGTGCAATTTGAATCAATATTTGAATATATCTTATTCATATAACAATTAACTGGTGTGAAAGACTTTACTTATTTTAGGTTCGTAGCCCCTTTGATACAGACCCGGACACAAGAATTGAATTTTTACTTACATGCAATTTTATTATTTTACAGAAATAAGAAATGAAACAAAACAAAACAAAAACCTAAGTCACACATGGAGTACTAACTACACTTTTTTCAATCCCTAACTAACATATCGGACGGCTTAGCCATTTACCAATTAAAACAAAACAATTTTAAACACACAAACAAAAAGGTTTACACACTATCTTTATCACAACCACACAGGTTTCTTCACCGTGACAGACTCTCTTTTCACACAGACTGGAGACTGCCCCAAAACAAACATTTCTCTCCTGTTATATACCTGCCTGCTAACCACAGGCAGATGTCCCTTGTTACACTTATAGTCAGTTGCACCTCCTCCTGGCTCGCTCCCATGGCATTCTGGGTAATGTAGTGTCCCCACTACCTCTCCACTTCCTAATCTGCCACATATCCTCCCCCTTGTGCATAGCACACAGGCCATTCCAAGGCTACTTCTCCCTCCTCCTTTAAAACCCATCCTCCCTCCTCAAGTCCCACATTCTCCCTCTTCACCCTTTGTGGGTGGACTTGAGGGTGGGTCGATCCATTCGCCGGTGACCTCGGGAAGGGACCGGGAACCAGCGGCAGGGGACCCAAACGGGGTGACTGGGGCAATTGGCGTGTAGACAGGTAACCTGGTGGGTGCAGCAGCAGGCAGAGGCGAGAGTCTCGGATCTGGTGCAGTGACGTCTGATCCTCCAGGGGGAACATAGTAAGAGGCAGGGGGAATGTGTGTGATGTCAGCCGACTGCGCCGTGACACCTGGAGTTTCAGGGGTTTTATTCCAAATCTGTGCTGGGTCCATAGGGCTTGGCTCCATGCTGCCACCACACAAACATAACAAATGTCATGTAATGGTGGTCCGAGTTCAGTGGTTTGTTTAAACAGGGAGTGCACTCACTTCTGTAATGAAAGGCGTGTGCAGTTTATTCATACGGTTGTCGCACTAACTAAAGTGTGTGTGCACAAAGCCTTAGTGTTCAGAATAGCACTAAGCACAAAGATATGTTTACTGCCCAAGTGTGCTTAAAGCAAAATACAGTCGCAGACAAAATTATTTGGGCAGTTAAGAAAAAAAGAGCAAAAACACAAAAAAAGTGATTTCTATAATTTCTAATTGTTCTATTGAAAGATATATATATTGAAGTAGAGAATGCGCTTTATAATAAAACAACAAATTATTACATAACATGCATAAAATAAAAAATAACATGCAAAAACTAATTTCATACTTTGACAAAAATATTAGTATTTTGTGTGCCCACTCTTTGCTTCCTTTACAGCTTGTAGTCTTTTTTGTATATTTTGAAACCCGTTACTGCCATCTTTCCAGAGAAATTTTTGCCCATTCTTCAACACATACAGCTTTGATTTATGCAATCGATTTTGGTTTTCCTTTTTGCAACTGAAGCTTTCAAGTCAATCCACAACATCTTGATGGGATTCAAGTCTTGGGACTAAGATGACCAATCCGTAACTGTGATCTTCCTTTTTTCAGAAATTCCTTTGTAGTCTTCACAGAATGCTTAAGGTCATTATCTTGCTGGAATTCAGTCGCCAGTGCCTTAGGAAGAAAAACAAGCTCATACCATCACACAACCTCCACCATGTTTAACACAGGGCATGATGAACTTTTCTTTAAATTCTTCTCCTCTCTTCCTCCAAACATACTGTCTGACCATAAAATTTGGTTGAAGAAATCATCAGGCTTCTTCAAGTATTCAATGGAAAACTCCAATCGATTTTTTTTTGTGTGTGTATTGTTTTTAACAAAGATTTGCATCTTGGTTTTCGCCCATGGACATTCATGTTGTTAAGGTATCATTGAATTGTTCACTAATGAATTTCTTGACTGTCTTTTCTCAATTGTTGTGTCAAATCTTTTGCAGTAATCCAAGGATTTTGCCAGGCTGTTCGAACGATTTTTCTTCCAGGTTTTGCAGAAATCTTTCTTGGTCTTCCGCTCCTGGAGCTAGTTGCAGTAGTTCCTGTTCTCCTGTGTTTGTCAATAATAGCTCAGCTATTTCTCTGGTAGTTTCTCCTTTTTTGTTTAGTTGTATCACTGCCATTTAGAGATCTTACTGTATTCTTGAGTTTTAACCATATTTGTTTTTTTAAATCACAAATTTCCTATTTATTTTTCAGCACTTGATGATTATTTATTTATTTATTTATTCTATAATTATCATCAGGTGTTGGTTTTCAATCATGATAATTGTCAATAATTAGCAACAAATGGGTTTCATACAAAATATGTTGATTGCCCAAATACTTTTGTCAAAGTACGAAATTAGTTTTTGGATTTTATGTAATCATTTGTTGTTTTATTATAAGGCTGAATCTCTACTTTTATTTATATCTTTCAATAGAACAAATTACAAATTATAGAAATCACTCTTTGTGATGGTGGCTCCTGGAAACAGGGATTCTCTCTCCTTCCTTCTTTCCAGGTTATGAACTTTTCCATCCTCTGGGAGCATGGCCCGGTCCATGAGGCCGTGCCTCCAAGGATTCTGAGGATTTCTATGTTTTCAGGGGGTCCCGAGGGCCCATGGGGCAGACCTCCACAGTACGAGGTTCTTGCGGTATCAAGTCTGGATCCCGTCCTTTGACCTGGCCCGCAGCCCACTAACAGTTCAAAACAAGCACTCCTGGTCCACAGGCCATCATCATTCCCTTGAGGCTAAGCCTCTAAATACTAACCCATATTCTTCACGCAGCCCTAGCTCCTGCCCGTGAAATAGGTGTTATTAATGTAACAAAGCACAATACAAAAAGAAGAGCTAGAAAAGCAGGGGTGATAATAACTAGAAAAAAAGTGCAATTGAAGGGTACTGTCGAAGCTCTAAATAATCTTTAAAGTCCATTAATACTGGAGTTATACTTTAGATATATACATTTGAGTACTGTTCTGCTTAGGTAAGACCTAGTGTGATGCAATGTTGAAACTACTTCAGTTAGATAGCTGTTTGTTGTATACAGTTTAACACATTGGTTTTATTTTTATCCCTCACCTTACAAAGTTGCATACACCTTAAGATTATGCATCTTCAGAGAATTAAGCTCACTTATCACTGCTGTCACAGTTTGCATTTTGTATTGAAATTCAAGTAGGCCCTAGTGGATTCAAAATAAATATTTCCACACACTACAGTGTAGAATTTGAATGAAGCTTGATTATTGCAGTTGGAGACTGGATTGGTTACTGTCTGTCCATTCTTAAGACTTCAGAACCAAATGCTTTCACCTTTTCTCCTCTATGTATTTAATATTTCAATTTGTATGGCACCAAAGGGCACTTAATGCACGTTTCATATTAATGAGATTCATAACTGTGTAAATGACAAAGTGGAAAAAAAACAAGAATCAATTTGCAGTTTATTTGTGAATTCCAGGAATATACTGTGATTACCTTGAGACAAATTATTGAGATAACATTTGCTAAGATTTCGATAAAACATTTTCTTAAGCCCATTAAAGAACAGCTTTACATATATATATATATATATATATATATATATATATATATATATATATATATATATATATATATATATAGTTCATAATAGTTTTTGTTCAATTTTCACATTCTGATTGATATCTCTGCTGGCTCATTTGTGAGTTACAAATATATATGATTAACACAGCCACAGCATCAATATGACAAATTAAATGAATACAAAAATAAAGATGATTTTACTGGATATACATACTGTAGTAGTGCTTAATACAAGTGCCTATGTTTACATGGATTAGAAAATGATGACCTGTATGTTTTAAACAAGAGCATGCATTACAGTATAATATTGTTGTTCAGTTTAAATTATTTGTTATACTATGTTTTAGTTACATTTTCAGGTACAAATAGGGTTGCCACCTCTGAGGTACAAAACACTGGTACATCTGAATGGAAGGGCAGTTGTTTAAGTTTAAATGCTCTAGAAATCCTATGAAAGTCATCCAATTGGTAGCATTGATAATATTACTATTATATACTGGCATTGTGGTGTTGCTAATTTCCATGAATGTGGTAGCACAACATTAAAAACGGGATAAGATTAAAAACCAGGATATTGAAATCTCGGGACACCTTCCTCAAACTAGGGACGATCCAGGGACAGGTGGCAACCCTAGGTATCAAACCTGAAGACACTTTTGAGAATCAGTTGAACCCTTGGCATAATTTGTTTGATCCTTGACTGTTAATCACAACTTTATCTTTTCAGTTGCAAAGCAATTAAAGCGTTATGTGCTGGTATTTAATTGGTACCACTTTTTGAAACTGAAAAAAGATTGTTTGATGTTCCTGACAGTCTGTGATTTTAGCAGGCATTTAACAGGTTAGACACATGCCTGCCATTTAAACCACTTACTAAGATAACTTGCTGTGGCAGGGAAGAAAAGCCCTGCACATGGTTATTAATTCGGAGATGGCCACGTGAATATAAACCTGTATGTTTGTGTGGGTGTTCAAGAGGAGGAACATGTGTGCGAGAGAGAGCGAGGTAAAGACAAAGAAATGAAAACAAAAGTAAAAGTAAACAAATGCTATGCATGCTGGAAATCACCAGCACTGTACTTGTTGTTATTTTTTTTGTGAGGGGCGAGACTGCTTTTGTTTAAATAATTTTATTTTGCTCTGTGAGCAGTGTTTTTGTTCAAATATTTATTTTATTTTGTTTTCAATAAAAATGGCGCACCAGAGCACTTTTCACCTCTAGTACCTGTCTGTGTGTTTCTCTGTCAGCTTTCTGGTCTGGGAACGTCAACACTCGGCCAACATGTCACACTTGCACTGTTGGATTGAACTGTAATACAAAAGAAACTCATATTATCAGCTGAATCTCTTTTATTTACCCACTGACAGGTATATCTAAGGTACAGAAAAAGAATTGCTAATATCTTCTTGACAGTTCCTGTCAGATCTGCACTTCAACCAATAACAGTGTCATCATACCATTTTTTTCTCTCATTATCTTTAAGTTTACTGCAATGCAACTGTTTAATAACAAATAAAAAGCAGTCTGTGCATATTGTAGCAACCAAATCATAAATGAGACTATGTGTGATTAATTGATGAATTAATACACATATATATATATATATATATATATATATATATATATATATATATATATATAATTTTTTTTTTCTTTTTTCTTATTGATCATTTTGGTACACAGCAGTTTTCCTTTTTCTCAAACTATATATATATATATATATATATATATATATATATACAGACATGCTCAAATTTGTTGGTACCCCTCCACAAAAAACGTAGAATGCACAATTTTCTCTGAAATAACATGAAACTGACAAAAGTAATTGGCATCCACCATTGTTTATTCCATATTTAATAGAAATCAGACTTTGCTTTTGATTTTTTATTCAACATAATATTGTAAATAAGAAAACAAATGAAAATGGCATGGACAAAAATGATGGGACCGCTAACCTAATATTTTGTTGCACAACCTTTAGAGGCAATCACTGCAATCAAACGTTTTCTGTAGCTCTCAATGAGACTTCTGCACCTGTTAACAGGTAGTTTGGCCCACTCTTCCTGAGCAAACTGCTCCAGCTGTCTCAGGTTTGATGGGTGCCTTCTCCAGACTGCAAGTTTCAGCTCTTTCCATAGATGTTCGATAGGATTCAGATCAGGACTCATAGAAGGCCACTTCAGAATAGTCCGATGTTTTGTTCTTATCCATTCTTGGGTGCTTTTAGCTGTGTGTTTTGGGTCATTATCCTGTTGGAGGACCCATGACCTGCGATTGAGACAGAGCTTTCTGACACTGGGCAGTACGTTTCGCTCCAGAATGCCTTGATAGTCTTGAGATTTCATTGTGCCCTGCACAGATTTAAGGCACCCTGTGCCAGGCGCAGCATAGCAGCCCCAAAACATAACTGAGCCTCCTCCATGTTTCACTGTAGGTATGGTGTTCTTTTCTTTCAAAGCTTCAGTTTTTCGTTTGTGAACATACAGCTGATGTGACTTGCCAAAAAGCTCCAGTTTTGACTCATATGTCCAAAGGACATTCTCCCAGAAGGATTGTGGCTTGTCAATATGCATTTTAGCAAAATCCAGTCTGGCTTTTTTATGTTTTTCTTTCAAAAGTGGAGTCCTCCTGGGTCTTCTTCCATGGAGCCCACTTTCGCTCAAAAAGCGACGGATGGTGCGATCAGAAACTGACGTACCTTCACCTTGGACTTCAGCTTGTATCTCTTTGGCAGTTATCCTTGGTTCTTTTTCTACCATTCGCACTATCCTTCTGTTCACTCTGGGGTCAATTTTCCTCTTGCGGTCGCGCCCAGGGAGGGTTGGCTACAGTTCCATGGACCTTAAACTTCTTAATAATATTTGCAACTGTTGTCACAGGAACATCAAGCTGCTTGGAGATGGTCTTGTAGCCTTTACCTTTACCATGCTTGTCTATTATTTTCTTTCTGATCTCCTCAGACAACTCTCTCCTTTGCTTTCCCTGGTCCATGTTCAGTGTGGTGCACACAATGATACCAAACAGCACAGTGACTACTTTTTTTCCATTTAAATAGGCTGAATGACTGATTACAAGATTGGAGACATGTGTGATACTAATTAAAGAAACTAATTAGTTTGAGATATCACTATAATCCAATTATTTATTATCTTTTCTAAGGGCTACCAACAAATGTGTCCAGGCCATTTTAGAATATCTTTGTAGAATAAGCAATAATTCATCTCTTTTCACAGCTTCTTTGCTTTAGTCTATGACATACCAAAGGCATGCAAGTATACATGATAAAATAGCTTTTAATTTCATCACTTTTCAGGAGGAATGAAGCATTATTTCAATGAGCTGTAAGGGTACCAACAAATTTGAGCACGTCTGTATATATATATATATATATATATATATATATATATATATATATATATATATATATATATTGTAACCGGCCGGCACTCACGTCGTTCGTTGCCCCTTTAAAAGCAGGACCCAAGACACAAGAAATGGTTTTTCAAGCGCTTATGCGCTAATTTTAATATACACAAAAATGAATAAACAAAACGAAACAAAACACCTAGCTCCGTTTTGAGCACTAACTAAACATTTTATGCAGGTCCCTGACTAGCTCGCAGGACGGCTAAGCCGTTTACCTGTCATAAAAACACTGGAAACCACACAAGTTTAATTCAGCACTTTGACTGCTCGGAAGCAGAGCGCACCTTCTGCCTCCTTCTACTCAGCCGCCGTGTGCGGACAAGCTGCACGTCTCAAATACCCTGCACCTGACATTAATTTACAATATATATCAGGTGCGGGTGATAATTAAACAATAAACAAATTACCAAATCAATAAAACAATTAACCAAAATGTGCATATGCACATGTTTTCTTCAGGGAGGACACTAACCCCTTCCCTGATGTGTTACACATCCTCCCCCTCAAGTGTGCAACACTGATCGGCCATTCCAAGGCCATCCCCTCCCCTAAAACACAACTACCCACCCTCGAGTCCACAAATGTCAATTTTCGCCCTCTTGCACGGGCGGGCTTGAGGGTGGGTCGGTTCCTCCGGCGCTTCCAGGAAGGGACTTTGAACCGGTGACATGGGACCCCACCGGGATGACAGGGGCGACCGAAGCGACGGCCGGGGAACAGGCGGCTGCAGCAGCGGGCAGAGGTCTTCACCTGGGGACCGGCGCAGCGATGTCCGATCACCCAGGGGGAGCTTAGCAGCAAACAGGGGGAGCACCAGCGACGTCTGGCAGCAGCCCAGCGACGTCTGGGTGCTTGGGGAGAGCGGAGTAGGGGACCAGGGGCAGAGCTGTGGCCGATGGTGCAAACTCCTGGGCTCCAGGCCAAGCGCAGGGAGGTCTAGGAAGACCGGCAGGGTGTCCAGGAGCAAGGGGCAAGGGACCGCACTGACCAGCGCCAGATCCTCTTCCAGGGTTGTGGGCTGGAGCTGTGGTGGAGGTGCGGAGCTCACCTCCTCTGGCTCCGGGACGGTCTCTTACTCCTGTTCTCCCTGCAGCAGCTCCTCTGGTGCAGGCGATTCCGGGGCTTCTCTCGCCGGCACTGCCGACAACGCTTCTGCCTGCTCCCATTTTTGGAGCAGCAGCTCCAATTCTGTTGGCTCCCGCTCCTTTCTTTCCAGCGGAGTCAACCCGAACTCTCTCTCCCATCTCTCAGTCTGCTCTAACTGAGCAGCGGTGTTCCGGTTGATCCTTGCGATTAACTCTTCAATGCTTTCCATTTCTTTTTGGGTCGTAGGGGCGCCCACACACGCTGCCACCATATGTAACTGGCCGGCACTCACGGTCGCTCGTTGCCCCTTTAAAAGCAGGACCCAGGACACAAGAAATGGATTTTCAAGCTCTTACGCGCTAATTTTAATAGACACAAAAATAAATAAACAAAACGAAACAAAACACCTAGCTCCGTTTTGAGCACTAACTAAACATTTTATGCAGGTCCCTGACTAGCTCGCAGGACGGCTAAGCCGTTTACCTGTCATAAAAACACTGGAAACCACACAAGTTTAATTCAGCACTTTGACTGCTTGGAAGCAGAGCGCACCTTCTGCCTCCTTCTACTCAGCCTCCGTGTGCGGACAAGCTGCACATCTCAAATACCCTGCACCTGACATTAATTTACAATATATATCAGGTGCGGGTGATAATTAAACAATAAACAAATTACCAAAACAATAAAACAATTAACCAAAATGTGCATACGCACATGTTTTCTTCAGGGAGGACACTAACCCCCTCCCTGATGTGTTACAATATATATACTGTATATATATATATATATATATTGTGAAGAAGGAGCAGTGACGCCTTTAAGGAATGGCGTCACTGGGGAAAAAACTACACACCCCAGAAACCTCAGCGTTAATTAAAAGGCGGGGTTATGCAGTTTAAAAGGAAGCAGAGCAGAAGAATCGGGGGTTGAGTGATTGTGGGGAACTCTGCCTGATTGTCCTGCCTGCGCAAGCCTTGGAGATTATTCCTGTGTTTTGGGAAAGCGATAGTAAGTGCTTTACGTTCCAGTCGTAGCTATTTTGTGAAAGTCTAGTATAGTGCATTTTACCTCTTGGTGAGGCAGACTTTTATTTTGATTTGTTTTGGTTTTGTTTCGCAGTGGTGAATTAATTGAATTCCTGTGTTTACCGCTGTCTACGCTGTTGCTATTAGGAGATCCGCGAGGTCGCCGGGGTACCTGTGTGGCGCAGTCACGGTGTATAATACTGTTTGTTAACCAGCTGCAGGAGCAGCAATCTACATGCCAATTGTGTTATTTATAAGAACGGGACGGATTAAAACACTGTTTGGTTTCCAGCTGCAGGAGCAGCGATCGACAAACCGAGTGTGTGATGGTTATTTGACCGGGACAGGTTACAACACTGTTTGATTACCAGCTGCAGGAGCAGCGATCCGCATATCAGCGAGAAGTGTTTATGGTTCAAGAAAACTACAAAACAAGACCGTGGTATCGGGACATTGTTTATTATTGTTTGAATGTGGCACTTTTAAAACAGTCACTGCAGTGGGAGTACAAGTGTCACGGCATTCCTGTTGAGGGGAATTCAGTTTTCATCCATGTCTGTTCTGAAACCTGGCTGTAGTAGAAACACTTCTGCATATCTTGGATTTTCCCTTGCTGTCTTCCGGGCACACTCCTCCAGAGGGTGCCGCTGTTCTCTGTTTCTCTGTGTTCCAGGAAGTAATCATTCGAGGGAGCTCGACCACCACTCACCTGTGTTCCTGGCTAACTTCACCAGAGAACACCAACCTCTGCTTACCTGTGTTCCCGGCTCACTCCACCAGAGGGAGCCCAATCGCTACTTACCTGTGTTCCTGGTCCAGAGGGACTTCCAACTTCTACTTGCCTGTGTTCCTGGCTCACTAAACCAGAGGGAGCCCAACATCTACTTACCTGTGTTCCTGGCTCACTCCTCCAGAGGGAGCCCAACCTCTACTCACTTGTGGTCCTGGCTCACTCCACAAGAGGGAGCCCAACCTCTACTCACCTGTGTTCCTGGCTCACTCCACCAGAGGGAGTCCCAACCTTTACTCACCTGTGTTCCTGGTGCGCTCCTCTAGAGGGAGCCCAACCCCAATTTACCAGTCTTGCAGAATCAGGACATTTTACAGGCAAAGCCTGTCACAACTTGGTCGCCTCACAGTAGCATAGAGAGGGGAGAAGAAGTGAGGTAGTTAGTGGCCCATACAGGGCGAATAAACGCTTCTGAATAAGTGTGTTTATCTGTAAATATTGTAAATAAAAGTAATCACCTGAATAAGCAACGAGTTCACTGCAGTCTGTGCAACAGAAAATACCGTTGTCCAGTAGCACCACACTACCACTCTTTCACAGTATATTATATATATATATATATATATATATATATATATATATATATATATATATATATATATATATAGTAAGACAGCAGGGAGGGGGTTAAAGCCTCCCTGAAGAAAAAACATGTGCGGAATGCACATTTGTTTAATTTAATTGTATTCAGTTTATTGTTTAATTGTTTTGCTTTAACGTTGAATTTAAAGTGTTTATTTTGTGTTTGTTTTATTTTGTGTGAATTAAAAATAGCGCATCAGCGCATAAAAATCCATTCCAGTGTGTTGGGTCGTATTTTTAAAGGGGCAACAAACCCGTGTGGCAGCGATTCTTTTACAATATATATATATATATATATATATATATATATATATATATATATAGTGACAAAGTTGGTCCTTCTTTGCGTTCTTTGTTCACAAGTATGAGCGGGGACAACACAATAGACACAACGAGTGTAAGTTTATTTTAAACAGGATGTTACCTGCATGTTTATTTTCAAGGGAAGTCCAATGATTAGAGTCGTAATGTTAATCCAGAGTTCGCAAACAATCATGTAGTATTCCAAAATAGGGTCAAAACATCCAACAGGGTTATCCAAACAGTCCAGGGTCATACACAATAATGCAATCCAGAAATCAATAGAACACACCCCAAACCCACCCCCCCCAAAAACACAGCACCAAACTCCTTCTACTCCCCTCTCACTGTGAGGCTGTCAGTTTGCTCCTTTTATAGGGCTGGTCATTACCCTTGATCACCTGCAGGTGTGCTGACATACCTTAATTACCTGGTAAGGATCCTGGGTAGTGTAGTTTGTGGTGGGCGACCATTTTGTAAACTGTAGTCCTATTGGGACCTCCATTTTGTGAAAGGACAAAGTCCTAACAAAATCTCTGCCCTCACATATCTCCCATTCAGGACCATGCCCTGAAGTTTATCACAATATATATATATATATATATATATATATATATATATATATATATATATATATATATATATATATATATTCATATGGCCATACCTGGATAATTAATTTAAGAGTGGAGGATGTGGACTGTAGAGGATGTGGATCTTGGAGATGTGTTTTAAACTATAAATAGGTCCTAGTTCCTGTCAACGCATTCTGTGGGTGGTGTTGGTAGATATAAAAATAAAATAAAAAAGGTTCCAATATTTGTAGGCACTTTTGTTCTTTGCACTGTGGGACACTGAGGCACTGCTCACATTCATTATTGATATATCGAATGCCTTCAGTTTCCTGCTTCACAGCCGCCCCATTTACTTTGTGTCCTACTTCCTGGAAATCTCAAGGGCAGGTGGAGACGAGTGTTCGGGAGACCTGCTGCTAAATTTAGTGAAAGTCATGAGTCCCTAGACAGTTTTATATATTGTCTTGTGTAAATATACTTTAAGGTTTTTTTTGTTTGTTTTTTGTGGTAGAATAGATACACATTCTATCAATTATATCTCTTTTTATAAACATCTCAACAGCTACACATAAACACAGATCATCAGAGGTTCCTTGTTCTTTTAACAATGAATATTTTCCCTCTCATTAGTGATCAAATAGTCTGTATTCTTGCAAATATTCTCCCAGGATTTTTTAAATTGCAAGAAAGGGGGTGGGCAGGTGGCATAGGTATAATTGATGACCAAGCCGAAAAGAGTCAGAAACATTGTTTCTTTCAGTATATTTTTATAAAAAGCAGCTCTGAGTGCTACTGTAAAATACATCAAATGTTTGTTTGAATGCTCTAAAAACCTCTCGCAACATTTCCATTACATTATAAAGTGAAATCTAAGCGAGATTTGTGATTATAATTCCCTGCAGCTATGTTTTATTGAAACTGCTGCTATTTCAACTGCTCATATATCTCATAAACTACTTTAGATTGCAACTTCATATTTCCAGTATTGTACTGAAGAAACTCTCTGGCAAAAAACTAACAGTACCCTGTGACCTAAGATGTCTGTCATATTGTGGTGTTGTGAGGTTTTTTTTTTGGTTACTGGATAATATGACTTTATAATTTGTACACAACTGTATTGTATAGTTCTCTAGGTCAACACTAAATGCTTTATGTATTAGTTTCATTGACATTGACCTATGACTTAATGTGGTTGCTGTAATGAGGCAATGTGGCTTTTTAGGTTTCTGTACTATAGACATTACACTTGAGTTACTGTCTTAATATTTGTTACACAACTGTATTCCATGTACCAAGTTCTATTACTGGTGCTGTCCAGTAAAGTGAACTGTTTCACTGCCACATTGTTTTTACCTATAGTTACACTACATACATAGCAAAGGATTTTTTACCTATCCAATTTACTTCACGTTTAAAAACCACTCCATTAGAGAACCCATACATTCTACCACTAGGGGTGCTTTGGTTTTGTTCACAACCACCACCACCCTCCCATTTTTACTTATTGTTGTTTTTAATTTCCATTCTCAAAAAAAAATGACCTGGGATGTAAAATAATGTAGTTTGCACCAATCCCTATATTGCTTAATAATTAAAGACAACATTATCTTCTTTTCGTCTCACATTAGAGCAAATGTAAGTGATTATTTCATGGCTGATATGTTCTGCTCCTAATTATCAACATTTAATGAAATGTAAGTGCCCCTGTAATTAACTAATAATTGGCTTATTGAACAGGTTCTTTGAAAATGAAATCATCAGCTGGATTGATTGTGAATTAGATTATGAGTTTGGTGCTAGTTATCTGTTAATCAGACCACAGACATCCTCAGATATATGAGCAAATGATTATTATTATACTATTTTTAATTTTTTAAATTAACATTTGTATTATGAAATGTTCCAGGGAATTTGCCAGGCATATTAGTAAGTTGCATTAAGATTCACCCAGGGCCTTGAGCATGCTGTATGCCTAGATGTCAAGCTAGCTTTGCTCTAAGAACAGGATAAATCCTACTGTGTACAGAGTAAATGGGATTCTTGAACTGACAGCAGGAGTGAGATTGAAGTGTGTATAATACGATAAAGAAATGTTTTCCCATGAGGGCAGCTTAGATGTTTTTGGAAACCCATCACTGCAAGGACCGCTCCAATTGCAAATATCTCATAAACAATCAGATATGCCAACTTCATGTGTT
The DNA here is from genome assembly GCF_902713425.1 of Acipenser ruthenus. Lineage (NCBI taxonomy): Eukaryota > Metazoa > Chordata > Actinopteri > Acipenseriformes > Acipenseridae > Acipenser > Acipenser ruthenus. Next base: position 14,471,534 of record NC_081200.1, on the reverse strand, counting down.
AGTGTTGTGGAAACTCCACTGGAAAAATACCCTGACCTGTGACCTAGACAGATACCATGTTGGAGCAACATTTTATTGTCTGGGTGATTAAGACCTAACTCTAGAAGATGTTGGCTTAATACTCAGTACACAACTGTAATATATAATTCTCTAGGTCACGTTCATGGATATCAAGAAAAAATAACCCTTTTGTCAACAATTTTGCAAAGCTGCTGTCACAAAATGCAGTGGAGAGGCAGTCTTTAAATTGGGTATTCGGTAGAACAATGTGGTTCAGAAGCAAATCTGACTTCAGCTGTTTATATGTAGATGCTCCTGTGATTATTACCCACAGCTTGGTCTTTTGCAACCAAGTGACTGAAATAGTAGATTATTGTTTAATTGCAATCTGAGTGCTCTATCAAACTTAATAGAAAGGCAGTGTGATCAACAATCAGGTTTAATTTAGTCCATGTTTGTGACCTCTAATTGTATAAAGACTGACGTAGTAAACAACTACAATTTGTTCCACTTTCATGACTTTTGGTTTTAGTGTAACAAAGTACATGACTTAGAGTAAGAGCAACATGCATTAAGAACAGATGGGCAGATAAATGTATCTGAGTTAATATCCACTGAGCGTGTTGGAGACATCGCTCATTCCAAGTGCTTGTTGTTGGTCCGGCTTCATTGAAGAGGTTTCCCAGGTTCGAGTGGACTACGTCAGAAGACCTGCTACTTGTGAAGGGAAAGAAGGGGGGATTGCCGAAGAGAACAGCTGCAGTTCATAGAGTGGATTACCTGGGCGAGAATACAAGTTTGCTGCCTGTTCCAGAGGACGAGTACTGCCTGGAAAAGTACTGCCGGTTCGGGCTCAGAGGACAGTGGATGTTGATACGAGTGGATAGCTGGGTTTTCTAGGAACCAACTAGAGACTGACATTTGATTTTACTAGACTCCTTGTGTTACAGTTAAGCATGAATATTATTTGTATTTTTTTAGAGTTTTACCAGCAGGAGGGGATTACCCTAGTTTTTAATTATTGTTTTTTCCCTTTTTATAATTCTCTTTGTTTTGGGTTGTTTTTTTGTGGTTTGGAAGATTTTTATTATCCTGTTGAGAAACAATAAAAATGTTTTTTACCTACCTAAGGTTCCATTGTGTGTGTGTTGGACCCCCGGGGATATAAAGTACTTGCTAAGGAAGGGTTTACTATTACTCGGTCCTAAAGGTCCTTTCTCTTTTCAAACACAAAGTGGTGTAGTCGGTACAGATCAAGTACATTGGCATTTTTTTTTTATTTTGAGGAATGGAGTCTATCTTCTTTTTTGTTATGTATGCAACTTCCCTTTGTGTACTTTTTTGTCAAAAAAAGACTGAAGCTACTCTTTTTATGCGCAATGCGACTTCATATTGAAAGATATACTATTTATTTGTGTTTGTGGATTCTGTTATTATTATTTTATGATTATTTATTTCTTAGCAGACGCCCTTATCCAGGGCGACTTACAATCGTAAGCAAATACATTTCAAGTGTTAGAATACAAGTAATACAATAAGAGCAAGAAATACAATAACTTTTGTTCAAGTGTGACAAACCACAATTCAATAATACAGCAGATAATAGTGATAGTTACATCAGGATATGATTAAATAGTGATAGTTACATCAGGATATGATTAAATATAAAATACTACAGGTTAAACACTTGGCAGATTACAGTATTCTGTTCTTACCTATTACACACTTTGAGTTGTTTATGCCACTTAAAACATTTATTCCTAATTGATTGTTCAATAACGAGATTCAATTGATTGTTAATTTGGTAATCAGAATTTGTGCTGTTCTTTTGCTTTAAATTATAAATTAACCGCAGGGGTTAATTAGAAAAATGTTTCATATGTCTTTAAATTGTGTAAGTCAATAGCCTAACAGGTAAACATTTGGACTGGAAGATGAGAGATCCAAGTGAGTGAATTTGACCCAACTTCACAGAAAATGGCATATCGCTCTTGCTGAATAGATACCTCCACTCTAAGCAGCAGGCAAGCAAACAGTTGTTGTGTAATTCCATATGCAGTGCATTTATCCCATATTTTTCAGTATACCACCGACAATATTGAATCAGTTATCTTTTGGATTATCTTTCTGTAGGCTGAACTTCATTGAGCTGTAACATCTTCAGCCTAAAAGTATTAAAAGATTAACTTTTAGATCACATGACACGAATAACAATGTAATAACACCGCACATGTCATCTCATAGAAAAGCATCTGGATTTGAAAGTATACGAGGAGCTTGTTCAGTGCTTTGCAGAGAAGGATGTATGACGCAGATAACTGTGGCCTTTTTGAACTGATGTTGTTGATGAAAATTTGTACTGACAGAATGTAAAGGGTTAGCAGTGGTACTCAATTACATTCTCTGGCAGGACAGATAAGGCAATTTCCAAACCTTGGCGGGCCACAGGGTGCTCAAGATGTGCGTAGTGGTGGGGGGTTGTTTAAATGGTCATGAAAATCTGACTATCCAATCACACTTTACATACACTAACAAAACGTTGCAACACTGCACTTGCAGCAATCAGCTTATACATCTTAGAAATAACTACTTAATATGATACAATGTTTGATCGCCATTAATAATAAAAATAGAAAGCAAATATAATTTCCTGACCAGTATTCAAACGACATCTTGCAAACAAATAAGTATACACATCTCAATGTAATGCTATTAAAACAGCATGTTATTAATTTGAATTTGATTGAAACTATAAAATGTTCTGACAATTACTGCACAGCAAGCATTCAAATTAACTAACGGAAACACTTATGTTGTATAAGCATCTTATTAAGCGCCTGATGAAAAATGTAGCACGGAGTCTAAATATGCATGTTCTAACTCCAATGTGTTTAAATGTAAATGAAAAGTTTCTAAATGAAATACATGGCATGACAGTAAACAGAGGGGAAAATAAACTTAAGTGCATATCCACTGTGCCATCTATGAGATGTGCATTTCTTACTGTTGCCAAACAGTTTTTTTTAAAATCCCAAATAAAAGATCTTTGACAGACTCGGTTTCTTAGGTCAATTTCCTGTGACTGAACACTTACTGATGGCCACATTGCTAATTTTCCTAACAATACTTAGTTTAGCATATGAACAATAAAGGAGATATAGACATATAGTTTTTTTTTTCATGTATTTCTATAATAAAACCAAACTATTTCTCATTTTAAAATATACAGCAGCCCCACTCAACTTCCCAAGACTTGCTACAATAAACTGGAGACAAACATCTGACAACAGGTCAAACGTAATATGTTAATTGTTGTATTTTACTCTGCAGGTGCAGAGCGTTGTACACGTGCACAGCATGTACAAAATTGTTAACTGCATCTATCTCAACACATGTAGTCCGCGTGTTAGCTAGAGTATAAAAGAAAAGGAGCGTGTGCACTTCAAGGTGTTCCGTGTGGGTTCTGTGTACAACTATGACGGAATAAATGACATTGGATTCTGTACAGTTTCTCGTTGTCTCGGTTCCTTTTGTTTTCCTTACCCAAAATACATAACATTAATCAATCATATAACTTAAAACTGTAATATTCCAGAATAGATTGTGAAGGCTTTACTTTGCGCCACTTTTCACATGGGGCAGCAGTGTGGAGTAGTGGTTAGGGCTCTGGACTCTGATCGGAGGGTGGTGGGTTCAATCCCAGGTGGGGGACACTGCTGCTGTACCCTTGAGCAAGGTACTTTACCTAGATTGCTCCAGTAAAAACCCAACTATATAAATGGGTAATTGTATGTAAAAGTAATGTGTAAAAAAATAATGTAATTGTATGTAAAAAATAATGTGATATCTTGTAACAATTGTAAGTCGCCCTGGATAAGGGCATCTGCTAAAAAATAAATAAATCATTTCAGGCAGAAACAGTACATAAGTAGACATCGCTTTTTTCTTTTTCATTTCTTTTTTTATCCCTGCCATTGTAGTTTCTCCACAATAAACAAAGTGGCAAATGACACATTTTCATAAAGTAATAGTATTACTGGGGTTTACTTTTTTTTTTAAGCTGTGCATGCAAGTGAAAACTGTCAAATTTAACTTAAATAAACTCTTCAAAAACTATATGTGTTAAAGGGGGCATTGTACAAAGAAGAACGAAAACACCATTTTGTTTTTTGTTTATTTCTCTCCTCATAACAGAAAATAGGATCACAACAAAACAAAAAGTTGATTGCTATATGTAACATATACCCTGATAGCTCATCAAAATTGATGCTTGGCCAAGCAGCTAACTTGTTCCTATATTAGGCTGCCAAAAGAAACGCTTGTTAGGGGAAGCAAATACCCTGTAGATAGAGGCGACCTTATAATCTTGCGTATCAGCAATTTCAGCTTTTGTAATGAAGGACAGCTGACTCTTGACGGGCCAGTCATGTGGTAAAATCAAGCAGAATAGCGCTATGCTGTGTAGGAAATGGTTGAAATATGTATATTATGCTTCTCTATGTTTTCTTGTATATTCTGTTGTACAACCATTGACCCATGGTGGTTAACCTTTCTTTCCTCCACCACATTCCATTGCTCTGCACTGCATGGTTATACAATATCATACCAAATGTCACCTTGCTATTTTCCTTACTATTTAATAGTGTCTGTAATTAGTACCTATTTGGATTACAGTGAAACAATGACAAGCCTCATTCAAAGTGGGGGGGGGGAGAAAGTTTGCATACCTACAGCTTAACAAAAACTACCTTTGAGCACAGCATTCAAAGTTAGCTCTCAGCAAGGTTTGCCTTCTGGTAAAGAATGGTGTACCGAAGGTTAGAGTGTGGAAGAATGTGGTCAACAGATACATTTTTTTAGTGTAAATCAAATTAACATATCTAACAACCAACGACAGGATTGGGAATTCATGGGGCCAGTTCCTGATTGTCAAGAAAATGACAAAACAGTGGAAATTTAATCCACCGGAGGACTGACGTTCTTCCTCAGAGCAGTCTTTGAATTTATTAGAGTGGGCCATATGCCAAACAGGGAACTCCCCCCCCCCCCCCCCCCTCCCCCTCCCCCCCGTTTAGACAAAATGGTACCCTTGGAGATATTTAATCAAGTTGCAATACGTAACTGTGGTAGGGGCACTGTCTTTAGCTGGGTGATGAAGTGCTGCATAAGTTGGCAGCATTGCTATGAAATAGGCCCCAGAGGTGTAAACAATAGGGTACATGTCTTGATTTAATCAGTTTTGTGACAACTGGTCAGGGATCTTGTAATGGATTTTAGCAACCGATAATAAATTCTGAGAAATGTTTACAAATGTTAAACAATATAAGCCTAAGATAAATAGCGTATTGAAAACGTGCACTGAGTAAGGAACATAATATATATTTTAAAATATAGTCAGCGATTATTGGATACTGAATCTATACCAAGCTATTGATATGTTTTGTATGAGTGCAAAATAAATCCAACAAGATTATTCAAGATTTTAATCTTTTAAATATTAAAAAAAAATTGCAAAATCCTTCAGGCTACATACAGTACTGTAGTATTACAGAAAGTCATATAGACACAATATCTTCAAAGACTGACAGCAGATAGAGCTGGTGGTACCCCCTGCCTCTGTACACAGCTAGGCTTCCTGGACAGCAAGACTAAACCCTCTGTAAGTTTCACACTAAGCTGTCTTTAATTGTACTCAGGGATTTAAAATCATAAAATCAGGCTAAAAAAACCTGCAAAACAGTTTTATAGCTGACAGTTTCTGCACATTATTTCAGTGTCTCTAAGGTTATCTACTGCTTATCACTTTATTATCTCCAGCCTGCAACGGTTATATACAGTTATAAAATGGGTTGGGAGACATCTGCGTTCTGATTGGCTGATACGCATTCCAAGCAATTGAATTATTACAGTACAACCATTTAGACCGCAAGAAAAAAGTGTTTCTTTTTATTATTATTATTATTAGTAGTAGTACTGTTTTGTTTTAGTTGTTTATTTAGTTATTGATTGGTTTGTTTACATTCCTGTCCCCTTTGCACAGCTGCCGCTGGTCAGACTACTGGCTCCTTCATTGTGTGTCTGTTCCACCGCCGTTCAGCTCCCCCACGCATGCCGTGGCTGTGTTTTGCTTTGTTTTGGTTTTCATTATTTTGTTCTATTATTGTATTATCAGTTGAAACTGACCTGCCTCTGCCCCCTCTATGGGTTGTCTGGAATTGTGAAAGGGTTAAATTGTCTTTCGAATTTGTCAATATTTTATTTGCTGAACTTCTCCTCCTGTCTACAGCTTTTCTCTTTTGTAATGAAATACTTGTTGATGTTTTAACTTTGCCTCTCTGGTATTTGTGACAAGGGAAGGACTCATACTGAAAACACAAAATAAAAGAACCTGCGTGCTAGGCATAGTATTTTTATTCAATTATTTTATATATAAATTTTGGGATTCAATCCCAAATGGCGTAGTTGGCTACAACTAGCACTTTAAATTAATTACAATTACTGTTATCCAGGGTTACACTACAAGACAGCTGTCTCTCAGTACTGCTTAAATTGATACAATTGAAGCCAATAAAGAAGAGCAGAATACTAAAAAAGTAACCGCTTGGGCTGTGTCAGTTTTTAATGATTGGTCAGCACAAACAAAACATAATATCTACTGGAAAACTGCACCGAAGACTGAAATAAACACAGTTTTAAGAAGTTTCTTTGCTGACATGATAACATCAGCTGACACACAGTATTCAGTTAGCAGCTACACAAGCTTGTGAGCTGGCCTGAATTGTTTTTAAAATTTTCCTACAATGTGACGATCTATAAACTTAATTTCAGATACCCACTTTAAAAGAGCAAACAGCGTCTTCATTTCTCCTGAAAACTTACACGTGACAACAAAAAGACAAGTCACAACATCACCCTGCTGTATCCCAAACAGACTTAAACAAACTTAATTCATCAGTAGTCAGGACGCAGATTTATCCCAACCCATTTTATAAGGTAGTTTAAGAAGCTATTGGGCACCAGCTGAGAAAGACAGGAAATTCTGGAGTTACATCCTCTCTGCAGTACCGTTGTCAACTCGTAAACAAAAGGCAGAAACAAACTCCCCTACTCACCAAACAGTGCCACCTATTGCACAATCTGTTCAACTGTGTAACCAGCCATTTAATTTAGAAAACTGTACATTCCCTGGTACAGTCAACTTCATGAGACAAATACTGAAAATATTCTGAGAATTTATTTAATTTATTATTAAAAAGAATTTGTTTATCTATTAAATTCATTGGCAGTATTACATTTATTTGAACTACTTTTTCCTAGCGTAATAATATATTTTGGAAAAAAATAAACCTATATTAATTTTTAAATAAAAATGTGTCTATAGCTTTATTTCTAAAAACTAGCAACCCATTTTAGAAGTGCAATAAGACACTCCAGGGTGTTGGTTGTGCTAGAATAACCGCACTTCCAGGGGCGTAGTAAAACACGAGGCCGTAGGTGGTTATTCTAGCACAACAAACACCCTGTCGTGTCTTATTGCTTACTTAGGCGTACAAGTCTTTCTGTCTGTCACACTTTTCGCATGTTTATATATATTTAGAGAACCGCTTGACCAATTATAATGAAACTTGCTAAGGGAATCATATATCTATAGTACAGTGCAGCCTGTTTATAAGAATCACATCCGTCCCGGGTGTCTTGATTCTTATAAGCAGATGATTCTTAAAAGCAGACTGATATGATTACTGTGGTGCAGAATCAAACTTAGTATGAGAATGATAAGAGCTTGTTCCCTGGCTGCAGTAAAATGGGTTGACTACTAGATGTCACGAGTTCCCACATGTATGCACGCCCACAAAACATCCACAGCTGCTTTCCTTAACAAATTGAACAAACAGCTACAACTGTTTAAATAATGTACCTGTCAGAAGGGATGTTTTTGAATTATTATTTATGCACTTAAATGGTTTGTTATGATGTTTAATTTTTTTGCACTATGAACACTTACCTAATTTGTTTTTGTGTTGTTTCTTTGCTACACTTTGGAATCTGCTGATTCAAATCACTGTTTATTTTCTGTGTGCACTGTATTTTGCCATCTGGATGAGCACTTTCCCTGTATTAGTAGGAAGTCCTAAAAACCCACACCCGGTCAAGTGAATGAGAGCATCCAGGGGGACATAAAAAGGAAGAACAGGAAGAAGGAAGAGATGCGGTGTAGGGAAGCAGCCGGGCTGTGGAAGAGAAAGCAGGCTTTGTGGATTCATCGACAGATGGATGGAAAGAAAAAGGAAAGAGTCTTCGATTGCATTGAAGAAAGAATTCTCATCAGAGGGCAAAGAACTGAATTGGATTTCGTTTTGGCGGTTTGGGATTTGGTTTGATATGGGACTGTGTTGTGATTTTTATTTCCTTTTTTTGGAGTTTTCTTGTTTGTTTTGTGCTGCCCCAACTTATGGTTTAGTTATTTCTTATACCGTTTATATTGGGCTGTTTTTAGAGAAATAACAGACACTGTGAGACTCATGGGATTTTAGAAGGTGCTGTATTTTATGCTCTTGTAGGATTGTGAAAATATTACATTTCCCTTCTTGTCGTCACTGAGCATGTTGGAGTCTTTGCTCATTACGATTACTTCTTGTGGGTCCAGCTCCATTGAAGAGGTGCCTCGGGTTCGAGTGGACCGTGTCGGAAGGCCTGCTACCTGTGAAAGAAAAGAAGGATATAGCTGTGGTGTGTAGAGTGGATCACCTGGGTGAGAATACCAGTTTGCTGCCGGTTCCAGAGGATGAATACTGCCTGGAAAAGAAGGGAAGTGACATTTAATTATTATTATTAATCTACTTTTAAGAAATTGATAACTGTAAACTTTACATTGATAACTCATACTTACCCACACTGAGTTGGCTCTGCGTGTGTGTTCTGTCAGGGCATGCTAGAGGCCTGCTAGGTTGATACTTACCTGTCCAACGTCGAGGGTCGAGGTCCAGTGGTCCAGTCCACAGTGCAACAGCCTGGTTCCAGTACAGAAGAGAGAGAGAGAGAGAGAGAGAGAGAGAGAGAGAGAGAGAGAGGGGGAGATACGCGAGGCTCAAACATAGGCTAAGGGGAAGTAACCAGTTGGACCATACTGGTGAATATGATCGTTGCCCCCTCCCTTTCTCAGGTTTTCTAGGATCTCCGACAGCATTTCCATCAACGGTTCGGGGCATCGTTTGCAGCGAGGTCCATTGGCGTTTTGGGCTTACAGGACAGTGGACGTCGGTATGAGTGAACAGCTGGGTTTCCGAGGAACCACTAGAGACTGACAATTGGATACTGTATTGGACTTCTTGTGCTACAGCTAACCATGAACATTACTTTTATTCTTTTTAGAGTTTTACCAGCAGGGGGGGTCACCCCAGTTGGCATTTTGGGTTTTTCCTTGTGTTTATATTTTTCTCTGCTTTGGATTGGTTTGTGTGATTTTAAAGATTTATTTTACCCTGTTGAGAAACAATACAAATGGTTTTTTACCTATCTAAGGTTCCATTGTGTGTGTGCTGGACCCCCAGGGATATAAAGTACTTGCTAGGGGAAGGTCTCCTATTACTCAGTCATAAAGGTCCTTGCCCTTTTCAAACGCAATTTGGCGTAGTTGGTACAGATCAAGTTAAATACTTACCTATGGTTACCACTGGTCGCCTCACCTGTGACCCATTTGGATTTTTGGCGTAGTTGGCAGGATCAAGTTAAATACTTACCTACGGTTACCACTGGTCGCCTCACCCGTGACATACCTGTAATTTATATTTTCATTGTTAACATCCTGTCAACTTTTTACACTTATACCTTTAAAGTCTGTTTCAAAGCTTTTTTTCAAAATGGCCGCTCTAGTGCACTGATGTCAAATGCAGCAATAAAGATCCATGATGTGGTATGGAAAAGAAAAGACAGAGTACTTGTTATTATGTTATGCACTAGAGTGGCCATTTTGAAAATAGCTTTGAAATTGACTTTAAAGGTATTAGTGTAAAAAGTTGTCAGGATGTTAACAACAAAAAGAAAAATTACAGGTACATTATTCAAACAGTTGCAGCAACACATGGGGATGTATAACTCTATATTTTCCGGAACCCCACTACTTACTCTTTAATTAAATAACACTCATTTAAAATGTTCTTTGTGATCATTGATACCATGTCTATATGGAAACAACTCATTTGTGTTATTCATTGGCCAATGATTATTATTTTAGAACACAAATACTAATATCATGGGTACTGTTGCCTTATGTTTCCAAACAACCTAATGTGTGTCCTAATAACAAACAAATGTTTTTATTTATTTATTTTCTGTCACATTACACTGTGCTCCTGTTTCGAGATCTATTCCTTTTTGTAAGGATGAAGTGACATGCAAAATTGGGACTTCCCATCAGATGTGAGACTGCATGTGAATAATTTGTATTGACACAGTATAATTAACAAATACTTACTTAACATCCTGGCTGGCACATTTCAAAGGTTTAGACTTTCTCCAAAATGATCTATACATATGCCGATAAGTACATTAATTATGTGCCAGGCACAGTACAGTTGGGAAGGGAAAGCAGAAATAAGGAATACTGTCTGTCTGCATAAAAGAAATAAGTTAGTGTTGTCTTTTCATTGCAGTAGTTGTATCTTGTATAAAACTGGACATTGGGGACAGTGACATGTGATTTCAAGACAGTCTTGGGACAGGTGGTCACACTAAATCAGGGGTGGCCAAACCTGGTCCTGGAGAGACACAATCCTGCAGGTTTTCTGGGTATCTTTAAGTCATCAATGGCTAAAATAACTGGTTCAATTAAGTAATTGAGAACTCGGGTGGAACAAAACCAAGAAGACCCTCCTGCTCTCCAGGACCAGGGCTGACCACCCCTGCAATAGATGGTAACTCAAGGGGGGAGATCTCTGTTCTACAGCCCAAGCGAGAACTTGGTAGAGGAACAGTGTTAGAGAAAAATATATGTTTTTAGTTTTTTTAGAATACCTCCACTTTATGTAATCAATACATGTTAGAATAAGAGAGCTGCAAATGCCCTACAGGTGGTTTAATGTTTGTAATGCTCTCAGAATGTAATTGTGCTTCTGTGACTCCCACAAGCCCTTTAGGCCTTGCAGCACTGCTCTCTCGTAATTACAGATATACGTCTAGAATGAAACAAACTGTTTCGCCACACATTTTGATATAATCTTTACCATTGGAGGAGTTAATCTGAGATGACAGTAAGGTTCCTTGAGCAAAAATGGAATTCACTCTGCAGGACCCCGGGGTACACAAAAAATACCCCATCATTGCAAATGGAATATGGAATAAAGCAGTTCTACTGTTCATTGTTCTGTATACATTAGAGGAGATCTATATCTTCCACACTGGCTTGGATGTTGAACAATTCCCAGTAGAACGAAGGTTTGAAAAGAATCAGGGCAGTATTATTTTTTAATAAAATCGGAAGGTTAGAAGAATGCATCAGAAGACTTTTATTTCCCCTTTGGTATATTTTTATTTTTCAAGGCCAAATGGCCACAGATGAAATTGGAGTTATGTGTATATATATATATATATATATATATATATATATATATATATATATATATATATATATATATATATATATATTTATCAAAAATCAATTGCAACAGTATGTGACTTAGCAAAGGGAATAATATAGTGTTGGATACCATTTTATTTCTGCTTTATATATTAAATGCAGCTTAGATCCCAAAACCACAAATTGGTACTGTACATGCTGTCTCAAAGAAACAGCGGTCAGGGATTGGTGAAGCATGGAGACTGAACAGCTTTGGGATCTCCTAAGACGGTGGTCCCTTCAGGACAAGCTTGAATTATTTTCAAAGCTTATACTGCTTATGTTATCCCAATTCATGACTTTAGTCCAGCACTTCTTATAAACACACATACAGGAAAATGACAGAATAGCCTTGAAAATGAAAAGGTTAACAATCCATGAAACATTAAAGATAAAAAAGGAAAATATTTTGGCAAATAGTTTCACTGTACACTGAAGAAGTAGTCAAAATGTTTGTCTCTTTGACTTAGGTAAGCAAATCCGACATTTAACAAAAAAATCTTTTTGGAAATGTACTTGTCAGAGTTTACAATAAGAAGCTTTGGGAACCTGGTCCCAATAGATGTATGATAATATGGACAGCACATTGCATATGGAGAGTCAGTGCATGTTGACAGCAACACTACATTTAATAATGACATAATGTTTATAAAAAGCCTTTACAGTAGCTGTTCCAATGCAGTTAGGTCTTTGTGACTGTTTAGTTGTGCATGGGCTGGAGAGTAAAGCCTGACATGCATACCCTCTCTGTGAATGATTCTCATTTCACACTGTGTAGCATTGCGCACTGGAGTGATAAAGCTTAGAATCACAAGAAAGCTACGAATGGGGTTTTTCACATTTAAGGAAAGGCTTTTGCCTACATTGTTTGGTTGTTTTAGCTTGTGCTAACAATTCATTTGTTCAGTTGTTGCACATTTTATAAAACCTGGAAATTAGTCTTTTTATTAGCCCCAATTCTGATAGTTTGATGTACAAAAGTCATATAATGACTGATGTTTCAATATACAGTGATCTAGTTAATCCTTTCAGTCCTGGCAGGACCTCAAGGTCCCGCATTATCTAAGTGCCTTATGTTAACATATGCTGTTGGAAATCACGTTGGAGCCTCACGTGACTCCTAGGTCCCAGTCTGTGTTAGTGTATAAATATTTGTACAACAAAAAAAAAATTACCCTGTTCTCGTGTACACTCAATAAAGACAGCGAGACAAAAAAAATTCAGGACTGAATTGGTTAAGAAAGTAGGCTGGAGGAAATGGCTGTTAGATACATTAGGTTGGCGTCTGTAGCAACATAATGCGGGTTTCACACTAAACTCTGCCATGGTAATTTCCAGTAGGTCAGGACAGTTGACGGGCTCTTAAAGAATGCTGAGGACAACCAAAAGAGGTGTGAATCAAGTCAGGGCACATTACTATTTTTCCAAATAGATGAAACAAAGACATTACAGTGTGAAATCTGTCGTGGATAAGATTGGCATATTCATATGAATTCCAATTGAATTTCTTTGGATTTCATAGAAGTAACATCTGCATAACTCATGTTTTGTAATTATTTTGTAATGTTTCTGAATTATCAAGTATTGAGAATAACTGTAAACAACGGCTACAAATTCATGAAGTGGAACAGCATGACAATATCAGCTATTCCATTGGTATTACAGGAGTTCATTATTTAAAAGTATGTATATAGTGACGAGGAGTCTAGTAGACAGGTGAGACTGTGGTTTAGGATGAAATAAAATTATTAATGTATTGCTAAATATTTCCCTTGTTTTAACATAGTATTATATATTTAAGTTATTCATTAGAACTCAGTGTCCTAAGCAAAGAACAGTGACTCAACCTTATGTGATTATCTTCTGGACCAAACTACTGATGTTACTGGAGTTAGGAATTACTGGAGTTTGAAGCTGTACATATTGAGAAATGGTGTAAAAAATGTTAATTATTATTATTATTATTTATTTCTTAGCAGACGCCCTTATCCAGGGCGACTTACAATTGTTACAAGATATCTTATATTTCATATATTTATAATGATTCCAAGTTGAGCTGATCCATTTGAATTAATTTGACTGTACAGCCATTAAATGAAGTGTAGCCCAATGTTTTTCTTATTTGTCTAACCATACCACAAGGGGGCATAGTAGCTCAGCAGTGTTTTCAGCTGCAGACTAGTCTATTAGGCATGACTAGTTTCTAACTGGCAATTCGCAGTCAGTGGCCATATTCCTCTCACTTAGTCTGTATAATATCTGAGTGCCAATGTAAGCAACACATACTTGTAAAACAGAGTGACATTCCTTTTCTTAAATAGGTGCTGATTTTTGAATACCAGCCCCACTTCATTAGGACCAGTTTGAACCTGTCAATTCCTAACTGAGGTCTTGACAACTTCGGCGATTGTGACTTTCTTTACTCTTCTCTGTTCCCTTATGTAATTGCACCTTCCTTTTTTTTGTAGTTGATGAGTCGATGCAGCAGATGGCTTGCAGACCTAGAATGGGGAGTGGAGAACTCCAGCACAGACAGCTTTTCATAAACAATTAAGCAAGTTGCAGGCTGAGTAACTGCGCTTGGTGAAAAAAAGGAAAGACATGTGATTTGTAGGCCAGGCGAAGCTGAAGCAATTCCAGCGCCCCCACTGCATTTAATATTTCAGATCTTATAGATCACAGTTCCTGCACTATTTTATCTGCTGAAGTTATTGTGTCCTCGGGTTATTCAGTAACACTGGACATCACAGACACATTTTTCTGTAACTGTAATCTGTAAACTTGATAGCAAGCTATCTGATCTAAAACAGGACTGTGGTCTGAATCAGTAATGGGTATCAATGTGTTTTCACTTTGACAATTGAAATATGACATTTAAAAGAGTGGAGGGTTTGGAGAGGGAGATAAGCAGCTTCTTGTTCTAACAGCACATCAAAAGTGGTAAAGATAAGTAGGGAGTTTGATAAAGCTTTTTAAATTTGTATTTCTAAATGTATGATTTTTATAAGGAAAGCAAAATTGATATTTTCTGTATCTTGTTTGTGTTTATGACATGACTTTTACACTTTTTAATTGATTGGTAACAATTTGGGATTGGGTAGTTGTAGGGGGGAAAGTGCTTCCTGCTTTTGTCCTGCTTGCCTCAATAAAGAGTTATCTCAGGTTGTGTTGGAGGGTTTAGCTGATACAGAAAATACTGCACAAGTCCTGTCAGTCAAATGCCAAAGGCATGCCAAGTTTCTGACAGAGTAACATAATTTTTAGAATAAAACAGGTTCCTAAATTAATCTATTAATAACAAAACTGTGCTTTTCACATGCATACAACATAAAGAAATCCAAAAGGTCAAGGGTTTGCCAACATATTCATGGCCACACAGACAAATTAATAGATAGACTACATTAGATGTAATATAAGTAATCCTTTGTTTGATCAAAAAACGTTTACCTATTAAAGGAAGTGTAAAGCTATCTGTTTTACACAGTGTATTACACTGAGCACTGCCTAAACAGGCACAGCATCCTGGAAGAGGAATAAAGAAGGGGGGGAAGGGGAACAAAATGATCTGCTTTAACCACAACGTATTTTATATTTTTATCCCTTTTAAAAGCAAAGGATGGAAGATCTTTGAATGTAGAACCCAAACGTATGTCTGTAGATAAGATATTCCAATGTTTACGCACAATCTCTTGTAGAGCACGACTATGAGGATTATATGTAGAGGGGAAAAATACAGAAGAGGTCTTTTTAGGCTTACTACGAGGTTTTAAAAGGTCAGAACTATAGATACTTTGAACCTTAGATTGTGCATCATTAAGCCATTTATCAGGATAATCTTGTTGTAAAAAGTGATTATTCATGTCTAATAATTTCTGTTCACAGTCTATTTCTTGATTACAGATCCTACGTACTCTATACATTTGGCTTAATGGAAGTGCTCATTTTAAATGAGTTGGGTGAAAACTCTTAGTATGTAGTAAACTTTTTCTATCTGTTGCTTTTCTGTATATCATGGTAGTCAAAGATCTTCCATTCTTTATCACAGTTACATCCAGGAAATCAATTGAGCATTGAATAGTATTACATGTAAATGTTAAAGATGTTATTAAATTATTTAACCATTCTACAAATTCATAAAGTTTGTCTTTGGAACCAGTATCGGTACCAATGGCATACATAATCAATAAAGGGATTATTTGTATTTATATGTTCATTTTCAAAAAGACCCATATATAAATTGACATAATTAGGTGCCACAGTGGAACCCATCGCAGTACCCTGTAGTTGAAAACAGAAGTCCCATTCAAATAAAATATATTTTTTATGTAGAAAAATCTCAGCTAATTGAAGTAAAAACTCAGTGGGTGGTTTCAGACTAGATCTCTGTTTTAAATAAAATTCCAATGCCTTTAAGCCATCTACGTTATATATGTATAAAGGCTAGTTACATCTAGCATTACCAATCAATCTGTGTCTGATAGTAGTGGAATCTTTTGTAATTTGATCAATAAATCAGTGGTGTCTTTTAGATAACATGGTAAAGTATGTGCAAAAGAACCCAGAAATGAATCTATATATTTGGAGATGGGCTCAGTCAAAGATCCTATACCCGACACAATAGGTCGACTAGGTGGATTCTGAAGATTTCTGTGAATTTTTGGGAGAGTGTAAATAAAAGGTCTGATTGGGTGAGATTGGGTCATAGATTTAAATTCATTTTTCGTTAACCATTCATTATCAAACCCAATGTTTAATACCAAATCTAAGTCCTGTTTAAATGTCAATGTAGGATATTTGCTCAATTTGCTGTAAAACACTTCATCCATCAATTGGCAATTAATTTCATTTCTGTACATGAAAGTATTCGAAATCACCACCCCGCCACCCTTATCAGCAGGTTTGATAACAATGTATTTATCTTGTATAAGTTCTTCTAGAGTGGTATGCTCCAGACGTGTCAAGTTGGCATGGACTTTATATGAAGATTTGTCCTGTAAAATATTATCTACATCTCTTTCAACTACACGACAAAAGGTGTCTACTGAAGACTTCAACGGAGGAGGGTTAAAGGTACTCTTTGGTTTAAATTAGCTAATTTCTCTTACCCTTTCGTTTTCTGGAGTCAAATTCATATTTTGTTTGGAGAAGAAACTTTTCACTCTAATGTTCCTGAAGAATTTAAACTGTTCAATTTTAGTTAGGAAGGAGTCTGTGGTTTTAGTTGGAACAGAAGACAAACCGTTCTTTAAAACAGAGGTCTGGATATCTGTTAAAGGTTGATCAGAGATGTTATATACTATTGTCTCTGTCTGTTGGCATTCCATGTGCTTCTTGTATTTACCCCCTCTCTTTCCTTGACTGGTTTTGAAGTTTGATTGTTTCTTGCCCATATCTGCTTGGGTCTTGCTCCTAAAAAACATCGTAGAGATCTTTCATCCTGAGATGACCGTGAAGAAGTTAAATCGCTTGAAATATGTACACCAGTCCATGTTTTGCAACTCCTCTGTGTCACCTTCCTTCCGGAAACCAGGGATAAACATTATTGTCTCTATAGTCAGTTCGATTTCCTAAGTTTGAATTGTTGTAATTCAGACTTGAATTTTTGTAGCTGGTCTCTGATTTTTTTCACATACATACAACAGAAATCAATGTTCCTAACTTGTGTTTATAACTGTCTCCAGTTGCCAGGTGCCATTATATACATATTGAAAGAAGGAGGTCTATCCAATGTCTTGATTATCAAAGCTAGCTCAAAGCCAGGAATAAAGAGAAAAATTTGTTTAACTCAGTATTGGAACAGAACCCAGAAGCAAACATCTTAAGGAAGGAGAGAAAAAAGATTAATTAAAAATGGGATTTACACAGAGAATTGTTATATTTCTGGAACTGTGACACAGTAGTTCAATTAAGATTTTTGTAGCCAGCGACTTTTAGCCTATCACATATGTTATAGTGACATCATCATGTTTAGTGCAGTAAACATACAAAATAGATTCACAGATATGTTTTGACATACACATTTAAAACATGCCTGTATAAAGGTTTCAGTTGAATAACAAAACATTTCAAGCACTGGGCTTCCATATTCAATAAAGAACTGATGTTATGTGAGCCCATGTGTAAGAAATGGTGCAGTCTGTGACTCTTGAAATTCTGTGTGGTTTAGTCTTTCGTGATCCTCTGCTACTGCTCGTATGTACAATGGAAAAGCGTTCCTTTTTATCTTGAAAATGATTTTTATTCACAAGTAATACACTTCTATCACGAAAGCATTCAAGCCTGCTTCTGGGTACAGTCTTCGGAGCATCAAATCAGAGAGAGGCTGTGTGGTCCAGTGGTTAAAGAAAAGGGCTTGTAACTAGGAGGTCCCCGGTTCAAATCCCACCTCAGCCACTGACTCATTGTGTGACCCTGAGCAAGTCACTTAACCTCCTTGTGCTCCGTCTTTTGGGTGAGACGTAATTGTAAGTGACTCTGAAGCTGATGCATAGTTCACACACCCTAGTCTCTGTAAGTCGCCTTGGATAAAGGCATCTGCTAAATAAACAAATAATAATAATAATAATAATAATAATAATAATACAAACTTTCTACAGACTGTGAATGAGTTTATATACCTTAAGTCCCGCCCCTTGGTGGGTGGATGGATTGATCCTTTGCCCAATAAACAGAGCAGTTCCATTTAAATTGGACCAATCAGCGAGACTGTTTGGAGCAGGTCACAGGTCATAAAGACCCTTTGTCTCAGACTGGCCTGTCAACTCCTGCTTTCCATGTGGCCGACTCCATTTTAGATACTCCAAACCCCTGTTACAGCACACCAAATCAATCCTAGTTATATAAAAATGTGATTTCAATGTTTACATTCAATACTCAACCTTGTGGTTCTAGCAAAAATACCACATACATACAGGTAGTGGACAAAAAAATGGAAACACCTGGGTAAATGAGGGACACCAAGTATATTGAAAGCAAGGGCTTCCACACAGGTGTGGCTCATGCGTTAATTAAGCAAATAACATCCCAGCATTCTTAGGGTCATGTATAAAAATGCTGGACAGGCCTGGTTGCCTATAATTATGGCTAGCATGGCTGCAAGAGGAGAGCTCAGTGACTCTGAAAGAGGGGTGATTGTTGGGGTGTGTTTGGCAGGAGCTTCAGTGACCAAGACAGCTCAACTTGCTGATGTTTCATGAGCAATGGTGTCTAAGGTGATGTCGGCATGGAACTCCGAGGGAAAGACATCATCAGCAAAGGGCAACAGTGGGCGGAAGCACATACTCCAGGATTGTGATATCCGTGCATTAATTCGAAGTGCAAGGCAAAACAGACGAGCAACTGCAGATCAATTGACTGCAAATTTCAACCTGGGGCGCGAGCAGCCAGTTTCATCAAAAATGGTCCACCAAGAACTCCACAGAGCGGGATACCATAGTGGCCCAACGCCCTATTAAGTGACTTTACATTGGTGTTTCCATTTTTTTTGTCCACTACCTGTATATACACATAATCTGGTTATAATGCCAAACCATTTTATATTGAATGTAACATCCATAGTGTACATAAGATAGACACAATATCACTGTAAATTGCTTACACAATGCTTCAGATTTATTTAACTGGCGACTGCCTTTTTCCTGCTGAACTCTGCACAATCTCAATGGACAACTCATCTGTCAAGGTCTTTCCTAGTTTCACTGTGTCCATGCTGTACCTCTCCCTACTGTTCAATTTCCCTCTAGCACTTTCCAAGCACAGGGGCAGTTCAGCACCCATGTGCTCTCTAATCACCTGCTCTTTTACATTAAGGGCAGAACAAAAATAATTTCAGAATGCAACCACCTAGTGTATTAAATACATGCACTTGTATTGTATCAATGATTCTTTAAGGAAACAAGGGGTGCAATATAAGAGTTGAACTGACAGGGGAGAATTGAGTGCCATATGCACACTTTATGTTCCAGGTTAATCCAAAGGAAATTCTTTGTATGAACTGACATCAAAAGTGTTTCCTCTTTTTCTTGGGAGTTCATTCAGTACCTCTCTGACCAGCTGACCTCTGGTACGTTTTAAAGCTGATACTGGTCTGTAAGGGAATCCAAATTCTCCCATTATTATTAGTACAAAAAAGAAAATCACTAGAAATGTTACTGCCTACTGTATTTTCCCATGTTCATTATCACTTGATCTGACTCTCAGTGATCTGAGACTCATTAAATAATTTCCCACTCTGAAGCTGCATTGCTTTTAATTCTATTTTATGGCGTCACAGATTGGATATGGAGTAGACCTGAAACAGATTTTTTTTTTTTTTTTTACTGACCCGTCACAAATAGAAAACACTTTGTACAGCTCCTGCCTTCATCTGTCATTTGAATATTAGGTGGCGGCCCATTGTCCCATCTGAATGGCTTTCTAATTCTGGTCTCTCTTGCCATTTGCTCCCAATAATAAGCCCTTTGAGGCTACAGCTGCCCACCAAAGCAGGTCTTCTGTATCAAAGATTGTATTTGATCAAAGGCTATTCAAGTGCTCCATATTCTTAGAATAGAATGTAGCAAAACAACCCACATTCTTCAAAGGGATTAATATCCAGTCTAGCAAATGCGAGCAACAGGGATGCAGAGTGGAAATGGATGTAGAGAGCGCCACGACTTCTGTGACCCTGTGCAAGCTAATTACATCTTGGTAATTAGCATGTTTGTCTTGTTACTTGTCTAAAAAAATGGGCGTAGTCAGTGTATATTGGACCCAAGCCCTAATCCTTTCTTCTGTGCCCTAATGATACAAACTATCTGTCTGTATAGACTTAAAGTTCCAATTCTTGGCTACTTCAGTTTCTGTTGAAAACTTTGTTTATCTGGAGCAATTGCAATATAAAGCTTACCAATAACAATTGTTTAAAAGTGAAGGAGCTTTGTGTAAAGTTAAAACATTTGCAGCCAGCTTTTACAGACCCTTATCTAGATGTATCTAGAGAAACACTTTCCAATTGTGATTAAACTTGCTAGGAACCATGTTTAGCTCAAGTTATTGAGTGTATAATAGTGTTACCAACTGCACTAAATTTGAGTTTAAAACCAATAAATGTCACAGACACGATTGTTTCATGAATGTAAATGTGATGTCATCTTTGTGGAAACCATTGCACTTCTGAATCTTACAATAACTCTGATGCATCCACCAGGATTGTAGGCTGTACTGTAGGTTACTGTGGCAGGGGTGGCAATTCTAGCCATCCACACAGGAGAATGCAAAGCCAATAGACTGACCAGGAGCCTTGTGTGGAATGCGAGTTTCAGTTCCTTCATGCTCTCAGTGATAAGTCCCACAGGCAGCAGTAGACAGAGTGAGATGCAAGCCCCTTGGCCGGAATGCTGACAGTTGAAATCAGCTGAATCCGCTGTCCAGGGTACTGAGGCTGAAGTAACTCTTAATACCTGCCTACCAACATAGAGGACTGTGCTGGTTTGTAGTGGTGTATTATGGTAGTTGCTACGCCTTTTTTAAGATTCTGCCCCAGCTCCTATTTTCTTGATTGTTTTTTTTTTTTTTTCTAAAGATTGTGTTTTACAGTTTTGGTGGTGGTTCAGATTTGCCTGTATATAAAATAAAACAAATATGATAATTATTTTGGCAGTCTCTGGTTTAGTGTTTCTGCATTCAATTAGATTGTTTGGGCTGTTATTAATGCCATGTAAGGTTTGTAGTGTGTTTCACTCAGAATATTATACAATTCCTTAAGAAAATTAAGCTGGCACACACATACATGCACGCATACACAAATTACAATATACTACACTCACTGCCAGTTAGAAGCCACAAACCAGACCGGGGCAGTGATGAAGTGTGATGGAAATGGAAACTTAACATCTTGACCAGTCTTAACTAACACTTGTATGGGCTTTAGACAAATATATTCATAACAACCTCTGATTGGTTAAACAGCATCACATGACCATGCATATATAGATAGCGTATACCATGGCTTGCATACTAATGAGCCGCTTCACACTGAATAGATCACTTCGCACCACTACATTCTAAATTCCATGACAAACTTCCATTTTATTTGTTATTAGTTACAAAACCACTGCCAAAACTGAGTGACATTCCAGCTATTTCCTTTAATATATTTGGGGATGAAAACAGATAATTAGTACAACACCAACTTGCTGAGTGAAGACAGCAGTCCAGCAGTCAACAGTAGAAGTGTTAACATCTCTGATGACAGCAAGTTTAAAACCAGCAATAATGTACCCCTGTCAGACACCACCCCATGAATTACCAGCCTGGATTTGAAGCGTCTGCGGGAAACTGAGGCACTGTCCCCTGACACAGCGGTCGATTGGTGCGTAAAGTCTGGTTCGATCTTAAACTTAATCTGGCACGACGTGGACACAAGGGTGTTCAACGACTAACAAAAACATATTTTGAGATCTGAAAGGATGAAAACTGACTTCAATATGTGTGCCTCGCATATAACGAGGTCACAAACTCACCTCAAGATCCGGCTTCAGCATCCATCGCAGCTGCTCTCCTCAGTGTTATTTGAAACTCCGCCCAGACCATCAACATCATTAGCTTGCGTTCAGTCCTCTAATTTCAAGATGCCACTTTCATTGCATAAATTCACAATAAACAGAAACATGCAATTTATTTTTAATAAGTGAACAATAAATTAAATTAAATGTGGGACTATATTACACTGCAGATGTATACACAATATACGGTAAGTTTCTGGTTTTGTCTTAATTTAAAATGTGCTTTAATTATTTTAATTCCCCCAAATGACAGGTAGCCATGTTATAAGCAGTATAAACTACTTCAGGCCGTGTGGTTCCGATGATATATACCACTTCTAGGGTAGTTATCACCACCCCAGGCATGGTATATATCATGGGAACCCGTTGTGGTTTATATATATATATATATATATATATATATATATATATATATATATATATATATATACGCTGCATTTGGAACCAACAGGTACTCCCACATTAGTTGCAGTCCTTCATATTTGCATATTAGCAAAAGTACTCACAGTAACCATTGTCAAGACTGACACATTGCTAGCTCTGTGTGTGAAGTGCCAGTCTTGTGCTTTATATCTGGGGGAAATAAAAAGCCTTTTTTAATAGGCTGCATTCTGGTGCTATGAGATGTAATAGCAGATTGATTCATGTTTTATCACTCTACATTAGTGACCAGATAACCTTGAAAGACAATTTAAGAGGAAAGGGCTAACATACTGAATTCAGTGAGTTATGTTGGTCCTCGGCCTACTTTACCACATTATCACAAACCATGCAGTAGGATCTATAGAGCCCAGAAGGATTGTAAAACTTTTGTAGACCTCAGTAGGTTAGATCTCCTGTCTTTTATTGTTCCTGTCATATCACTTGGGAGACTTTGAAAGATGATAAAAACCAATAGCTTTTAGATGTTTATTAATCTTCACTGTCAAGCCTTCACACATAACATATTGGAAAAGCTCTTGTTCTTGCTAGAGCTTTAAGTGTAATAGCTCAGGCTGCTTTAACTCTCATAAGCATAACAACATGTTTGACCTTTAGTTTTATTTAATTTTTTAGCTCTTATTTGCACGGCACTCATCCAGAGTACCTTATTGTTTATGTGATGGTTTGCATAACCTTACAACCAGCGAGACATTCATATACGCTATATTGTTTAAAATAGGAATGTTTTAAAAAAAAAAAGAATGTGTAACTTACCTGTTTGTTGTGGGGGAAGGGTGAATCCATCGGGGTAGATCGGGTTATCCAAAATGAAAAAAGGAAACAATTTTGGTTAGTTGATTGCTGCACTGAGGGTAAATGCGGTTTCGACAGGGAGGGGCAAATCTCCTGAGAAACGCACTGCCGAGGTTGTAGAAACAAACTTCAAAAAAGAAAATCCAAAAACAGTTTTATAATTCGTGGCCCTGATTTGCAAATGTGAATTGTTTTGAAATAAAGGAAAATAGGTGTTTTTGACATGGTAAAATGAATATAGATATTGTGTTTTGTGAAGCAGCTGCAAGTTTAAACTGGCCACCACACTAGATCTTCTAAAAAAAAATGTAATTAAAAAAAAACAAATGGCACATCATTATCAAGAGTAATCACTCTCTGAAAAAGTAAATGCGTTGAGCCTGTTTTGAACAATCAAGGTTACAAGAAAAAAACTCTGTAATGGTTGCCAGACAGTCATCTTGGACAGGAGATCAAGATCACTTAACACATTCCCCATAGGTGGTTATACCTTCCAGGTTTCAAGTCAATAGAACAAATAATCCCAGAGATACAGTCGTATACTGCAGCATGCTGAATGACCTTGACTTTGACATCCAATCCAAAATGGCTGCATGGCAACCAATTTTGAGCTTTTTTTTTGCTGACACAATTGCTACAAAATGATTGCTGTCACAAATAATTGCTTTTATGTGAACTGGTTTTTATTTTGGAACGTGATTAGAATGTGGAGAGTAGCTGATTAAAGGTGGCTGGCTGGTGGCAGGTGGGTTCACAATTCTGAATAATGTACTATAAATAAAATGACATCTTCTCATTAAACAAAACAAAGTTGCTGCTGTTCTTTTAATCGATTACAGTACCTTTCTGAAATAATACATATATGTTTCCTAAGATACACAGCAAAATAAAAATGGGCTACTGCAAAGGGCAAGCAATGTGTTATGATAATGAGAAGTAAAAAAGTGTTTTTAGATACCAAGTCACTCTTTTTTCCCCCCAGAAATGAATGATCAAATTTGGAGAAGCGACTTGGATTCAAGTATGACTTGGATTTTATTTACATTTGCATGTATTTTTTCTTTCAGTTTTCTTGCTTTGTTATGATTATAGTGACGGAAATACAGTCACTGCTCAGCTTTCATTTTGAAGTTCTTTTTTAAAGCTCTGAAATAGCAGACATGGTTTCAATGCCCCCTGTAGTAGTTATAACAATTGGATTATGTATCCATTTTTTTTTTCAATTATGCCAGAGATTTTTCTCACAGAGTTGTCTTCATATCTTGACAAAATAGAATTTAAAAATTCCCAAGCCACTTAACAGCTCAGCAGTTACAGATGGAGGGTTACTCTTGTCTCCTCATAACAACACAAGCCAGGAAAAATGTTTACTGATTGATCTTGCTTAAAAGTCTTCTCTGTGTTATGCTTCAATTTAGCTTGCACTAAAGACCGAAAATGACATTTCTGAGATTGTTTACGTAAGAAGCACATCCATCTGAAGTCTCTGCTGTGAAGATTATATTAAGTATTTAGTTTGGTCATTTCCATGTACATAATATGGCTTCTCTCAAATGACAATTTCTTGTTACATGCATACTGTACTGTCAAATATACAAATGTAGTAATTTTGTTAAATGTGGGGACCCGTGTTTATGTATTAAGTAAGTCGGGGTGCACAAACCTTGAATCCTCCAGGTTTTATAGGTATCATTAAATGATTTAGAAATCATTTAAAGATATCTGAAATTCAAGTTAAGATATCTCAAAAAGACTTGCTCCTCATTAGAGATATCTCAAAATAACTTCCTATTCATTTGGCGATATCTCTAAATGGACAGGAAGTCCATTCAAAACATTTTCACAGGAAGTCATTTCGACATATCTTGTCAGGAAGTTATTTTGAGATATCTTAAAATCATTTAGAGATATCTCTAAATTGATGTGTTCACAGAGATCATTCTGCACAGATTCTGTGCAGAATCTGACCAATTTAGCCAATGGGTGCGTTCACGGAGATCATTCTTAGAAGATCATTGGCTAAATTGGTCAGATTCTGCACGCACCCAATAACTTTCTGAACAAGAAGTTATTTAGAGATATCTCTAAATGATTTTGCCCTTAATTTAATGATAACTACTTTCTGGATCTTGGACTTGATTTTCTCTTAAAGGTATCTCTATTCACATTTCTGTAATTGCTCTTATTTGAAACCGTTCTTATCCATTTATCATACTTACAAGTATTCTTAATGGAATTTACTCTTGTAAGTAAATATTTGTACTATAAGTTTAACTGCTCTTAGTCGAATTTGCTCTTAAATGTGATTATTTACTGTATTCTTTATTTTGCTCTTATTTGAATCTGATTTTAGTTTCTACTGATTTTACTGTACTTTATAACTGCTCTTATCTGTAATGTGATATTTTGTAATGTGATACTTTGGACTGTCATATCCAGGGCGACTTAACTGTAAGTCGCCCTGGATAAGGGCATCTGCTAATTAATAAATAAATAAATAAATAAATATAAAATAATTATAATAATACATTGAGTTACCCTTCAGATCTTCTAAAAATAACCTTCTTTGATGGTTTGGATATGTGGCATTCAGATGTTCACTTCTGGTATTATGTGTCCTTGAAGGTCAGGCCAAGGTAGATTACAATGTGAACTGGCATGAGTTTCTGCTAAATTACCGATGACAGCAGTCAAATCATCCATGAATTTTGCAGACAAATTATATTAATTTCTGACACGTTTATATGGAAATTGGTGGTTTCCAAGGCAAAAATCATTTGCACTGGATATTTAAGGTGGAAAACTTGCCTTAGGTTTTGGTTTTGGGTATGTTTAGTGTAAAGCATTCTTCTTCTTCTTAAATCATGGATACAATTTCCTTTTGCAAAAAAAAAAAAAATTATTATCTGCTGCTCAACCCAAAAATAAGCAGAAAACTTGTCAGGATGTTGAATTCTAAAAGTCTTTTCTGTGTTGCACGCTCAACCTAGTAGCAGTGAGGGAGTTCTAATCTTCCACCACTGCACAGTGTTAGGATTTGGTTCCATGCTGCCCTCAAAGTAAACTGATTTACACAGGACTGTAGCAGAACAAACATAAGTTAAAAGATTTTGACTAGAAATAATAATGGTATATATATGATGTTAAATAACAGAAGAAAAATATTGTGCTGAATATCAATGAGATGTGCTTCTCAGCTCACATGCTACCCAGTGGCCCCCCTGCATTACATAGTCATCAGCCACAAACATTTTTAAATAGGGAATCAAGAGCAGCTGTGTTGGTCTTCTGTTGTGCAAATTCTGGCAAGGTTGTATATTATGCAAGGCAAAATACGCTGTGATACATTCGAAGTTCTATAAACAATAATGTCTGGTGGGTTTTGGCCTTCAAATACATGTGGATCAGTATTTATTTGGATATGTGTCCCAGCAATAAAGAAAGCAATATTATTCAATACTGCTGTTTTCACATTGCACTACTTATTCACACCAGTATCTATGGCAACATGACAGTTGATCAACCAATGAGTACTGACACAAAGCAAAACGGACAGAGATTTGTGAAGCATGCTAAAATGAAATCTGATCAGAATGAAAGCTCTGCCAATCCGCATGCAGTGATTACACTGGCGTTAATCCCGGCTGTGAAAGGATAGCATCAGGAATGGGAAAGCTGTTGTTCAAAACAAAACAGGCACAAAGGCCAAAATAAAAAGTTAAACAGTACAATACAATCAGTGCCTGTAGGCTGAGCATTCACCTGCACTTCAAACTCCATAAACACAGGTCCAAACTTACCAAACTCCCACCAACATTAAAGGATTTTTGGCTCCTTTTATACATATGTGGCAACTCCCCAATTTCACCAATTACCTAACTGGGGAATGGCCACACCTGTGATTGCTGGCAGGAACAGATTTAACCCCATCCCTGCCAACCTTACATTCCCACGCACTCTATTTACAGCAGAAGGGATTTTGCCTTGCCACACCAGCTCATAACAGCTAGAAACAGATGCAGTATGAGGAATCAGAATGCAAGCCAAAACAATAAGAGCAATGAATTGTGCTGAATGAAAGCTGCATAGCGGTGCTGATTAAGGTAATGGTCAATTAAGAGAGGAGTTGCTGGGGGGGGGGGGCTACTGGGGGGCAACTGGGGGACTGCTGTGGTTGCACAAAATCACACCAGTGGGCGCATTTGAAAAACACTGGTTTAAACACATGAAAACAGCTTTGAGAGTCCACATTGATCTATGACTGTGGCAAAGTGCCCGTCCCGTTCTGTATAAATGTGTGTGCATTGATTATTATTATTATTATTATTATTATTATTATTATTATTATTATTATTATTATTATTATTATTATTATTATTGTTGTTGTTGTTACTGTGCGCCACCATTATTTGTTATTGTTTTGTTTGTGGTTTAGAAACTCTTGTGAGGATGCGTGACTGATCAGCTACTGAGTATTTAATTAGCTGACAGTCACACATCATTATTAAACTCGTGCAGACTCTGGCCGACGGGTATAAGATAAGATAATTACTAGCTAGTTAACCCCTCGGCCAGACTATAAAAGACCTGCAGATGAGCTGCACGGGGAAGTGTTCAGAGTGGAGAACGGTAGTGGAAAGTCAGGAGGTAAAATGACAAAAATTACTAAAAACAATTGCTACGTCGTGTGGAGGGCCAGCAAGGTATTTGTTTGTTTTCCGTCCACTGTTTTGTTTGTCTATTTATTTTGGCCCAAAGTGCTGTGTTTTGTTTGTTAAACCTTTTATTTTCTGTTTAAATAAACCGGTGCAAGCAAGCGCATTCACATTTCAACCTCAGTACTGTGAATTTCTTTCCGGTCTGACGTCACCACTCAAACCATCCTGTCACAATGACACATGACGTTACATCATATAACTTTCTATACACTAGCCTCTATGTATGAAAAAAAAGATTTCTACATCTTTGGATGTATTTCTGCTTGGCTGAGTAAACAAAACGTGCCAGTTTGCATTGAGAGTAAAGGCTGATATAAAGGAGACATCATTTGTTGCTTACAAGTTGAACAATAAAACACAAACATCTGAACCTGATGATGAGTTCTGAAATTATTTTGTAGGGCACCAAAAGTAGTTTCATTATTTGCCTGAAAAGCCATCTGACTAAAGACATTTGCAAGACAAGGTTTGCAATGAGGTGAGACTCCTTTTCACGCTGCTCTGGGCAATAACCTCTATTGGGAGGAGAAATGGAATTATTCTAATGAGGGAAAGAGACTTTCTAATAACAGCATACATACTCATAATCAAAGTGACTAAATTATACCAAATTGATGTCGAAGGAGCCATAATAAACCAATACCCCTCTGCCCATCACCTTGACAACCTTAATGAGGTCACCGACTTTTATTATCCTACCCCATTATGTTACAAATTTAATGTCATGGTTATATTTTGTATGCTGCACAGGTCACTGATGGGCCATGACAGTGATTGCCCTTCATGTATAATTGAGGTTTAAATTGCACCTGTTTTTTACATATTATCATTTTTAGCCATTTTCCCTTAGGTTTTAAATAAGAATGTCTTAATTGCAATCTGAACATGGCCTTTTTTACCAAGAAAAAAAGGTAGCTCCAGAAATGAATATGAAGTGTGAACCATTAGTGGCAGTCTGGCACACTCCTAATACTTGCCCTAGCACCCTGGCCCCTCAGAGAGACGAGTTTCAATATTCAACTCAACTGACTGGCAAACAAATTCATCTGACTAGTATGACAAAAGATTGACTGAAGAAAATACAACTAAGGTTTTATTTGTTGCTAAAAACAGTTCATCCCAGATTAATTACTGTACTTCTCCAGATACAGCAAGCACCCTGCATATATCACACATCTATTGTATACTGCCCCATGAAAACACCATTGTATGCTATGAAGAACACTATAACTGGAGTGTATTGTGTACCTTGTATATAACATGTAACCTTTATATATTAAGCAAAGAAATAATCCCAAAATGTGGAAATGGATTTGCATATATTCTAATAATTACAGCAATGAAGAGACAATGCAAACCCCAAACTACTGCTGTAGAACTATCCATCTGAGGACCAATCACAAATAAGCATGGACCTATTCCTGTTTATAGCTTTTATGTTAGTTGGGTTGACTAGTATCTTTTTAAGCACTAGTTTTTTGTTTAATTGTTACTGTAAGCCTTCAAATGGAAGGGGTAGCATCATGCACTTCCACTGTGTAGAATGGGGTTTGCATCTTTTATTCGATTTCATTTCTTGTTTGGCTAGGATTTAGTTGATTAACATCAGGGCTGAAGAAAATACTATTTTATCGGTCTTAAGTTTAGAGAAAGGGAAAGTGGTAGTTATGTTAATTTTTCCTAAGAATAGTTACGGTAAATTATTTCAACTGAAGATATTCCTAGAGCAGCATGAGGAACACATTTTTGAATAGAAGCACTGTAGATTTGTTCAGTTTGTGTGTAGATGCTTCTGGAGCTAGAGGTCTGCCCGGAGCCTTTTTCAGTGGAGGAATTTATAGCCTGCTAAACAAATACAGTAGACAAACATGTACTCTATTGGGTATTTTGTTTGTACCTGCAGGGTATCAAAAAGCAAGAAAACTATTTGACCAAACACAGGCACAAAAAATGACGCTGTTCATGACTCCATCACATTCACACTTACTGTAAGGTAGGCTTGTTTATTTTTCAGAATAGAAAGTATTGAAATTGATGCTGCCTCTGTGGACCATCTTAATAGAATTCAAATCAGCTTAAACCAATTTTCTATGGTTGTATTACTGCCAAAATTAGTTTGTGTCCCTGTCAATCATGTGTTCCAATCTCAATGTTCTTTTACATGTATCAACGATATGAAGCAATATGCAATGCATACTAAAAAAAAAAAAAATACCTTTTTAGTAACTGCTGTTTCACAAACAGGTGATGCATGACAGCAAAAAGTGATTGCAGGCTATGTTTGTGAACCACTTTTCTGGGCCATCAAAACTCAATGATTAATTTATAGCTTGTCAAAAGTTGTCATTTTGATAGATACATTGTGACACCAAAGGGTCCTGATGAGAAGGGAAATGGTTCAAATAAGTCCAATCTAATGGTGTTACTAACTGTGGTCTTGGCTGGATATGCAGCATCAATGTAATTGAATCATGACTTGAAAGGTTTACCAGCTAAGTCAAAACAACCATCACTGTGAATCACAGTGAATCCCCCGAGTAAGTTTCCACACAAGAAAACGGTTAACACTGCAACACACACACACGCACACACACATATATACAGTAGATAGATAGATAGATAGATAGATAGATAGATAGATAGATAGATAGACATACTGTATATTCCTCATAGGTTTCCTCAGCTGGAAACCTATGATGATGGAGATTAGTGCAAGGGGGATGGTGTCTGTGCAACATCTCTAGCTATAAACCAGTTTAATAATTTAAAGAAAAAAATCTGTGCAATTTACTTAGGATCCTCAGCATGTGGTTTCTCAGCAATTGATGGTGTTTCAAAGCTGTGAGATTCTAGACCAACAGATTCTAGAATATTAAGAGGCTTTTCTAAACAGCTGACAGATTAATTCCAGTAAAGATTCTGATGAAGAAAGTTCCCTTATATTTAGGTCCCTTATATTTTTTATTATAGCTAATCATTCTGTCCATCCATCTTTATAATTCTGTTGGCATCTATATTTAATCTCTCATCTTTTGACACCAAACTGTGTTAAACAATGCATGTTTCTTCAGGAAAGAGAGATGAAACACAAATATTTTGCTTTGTATAGTTGGTGCTTGTGATGGGGTGCCAGCTCGCTCCAATAATTTGTGTTTTGTTATTGTTGTTATTTTTACTGTTTTCATTATGTTTTTGTGATTCTTGTTTTGTTTTGGATTGGCAGGGAGGGGGTTAAATTCCTCCCTGTAAAATACATGTGAGAATGTGGCTGGAGCCTTAAGTGTTTAATTGTTAATTATTAGTTAATTGGGCTCCAGCCACAGACTATAAAAGGGCAGGTGAAACCCTTTGTGGGAGAGGAGTTTTTGGGTGAGTTTGTTGGTGTGGTGTGGTGTGGTGTGGTGTGGTGTGGTGTGGTGTGGTGTGGTGATTATTTGATTATTTTTTGTTGAATAAAGATCATTATTTTGCCCCTTCCACTGTCTCTGAGCCTCAAACCTCTGTCATCCTGCCACACGTGGTGTCAGAAGTGGGAAAGTGCCACCTAGAGGCTCAGAGCAGTATTTTTGTTGAATTTTGAATTTTTTTGAATTTTTGGAGGTTTTATTTTTTTTGGCGGTGCGCAGAATGGGAAATAAACAAAGGCAGCGAAGAAAGCAGCAGCTACCAACCCCGTCCTCGGCAGCCACTCCACCAACACCGCCTTCACCACCATCACGGGAGATCTGGGAGTGGTTGGTGCACCCCGAAGTAGACCTCTTCCACGACCTCCCCACAGCCCTCAGCATGCTGTGGCATCGAGATGGGGAGAGGTGGGAGGAGTGGGAGAGAGCACCACCCGGGGTCCCTCCAGGAGATAGCCGTCATGGTCCTGGCATACCTGGCGATAGACATGGGGGAGATCCCCCTCCTTGAAGAAAAGGGGGTGGAGCCGCTGCCGTCGCCCAGAGTGGGGGAGCCGCTGCCGTCGCCCAGAGAGGGGGAGCCGCTGCTGTCGATCGAGAGGGAGGAGCCAGAACGTCCGCAGCCCGAGAGGGAGGAGCCCGAATGTCCACAGCCCGAGGGGGAGGAGCCCGAGCGGGAGGAGTCGGTGCGTCCACGGCCCGAGCGGGAGGAGTCGGTGCGTCCACGGCCCGAGCGGGAGGAGTCGGTGCGTCCACGGCCCGAGCGGGAGGAGTCGGTGCGTCCACGGCCCGAGCGGGAGGAGTCGGTGCGTCCACGGCCCGAGCGGGAGGAGTCGGTGCGTCCACGGCCCGAGCGGGAGGAGTCGGTGCGTCCACGGCCCGAGCGGGAGGAGTCGGTGCGTCCACGGCCCGAGCGGGTGGAGCCGGAGCTGTCTCTCCCTCCACCGCCAGCAGAGGGGGAACAGCCAGAGCTGTCTCTCCCTCCACCGCCAGCAGAGGGGGAACAGCCGGAGCTGTCTCTCCCTCCACCGCCAGCAGAAGATGCTGGAGGTCCCTCCCAGCCTCTGTACCGGCTGCTGAAGGGAGCACGGGGACAAACTGCCCGGCGGCTAAGAGGCACAGCACCGCCCAAGGATGCCTGCCTGTCCGCATCGCCTGGGGTTGCCTGCCTGTCCGCATCGCCTGGGGTTGCCTGCCTGCCTGCATTGTCTAGAGAAACTCTCAGTGTGCTTTCTCCTAGGGATGCTGGTCCGCCGTCGCCTGGGGTCGCTGCTGGTCCGCCGTCGCCTGGGGTGGAGCTACTGTCCCGAGCGCCAGAGGGTCCTGCGCCGCCAGGTGGTCCAGAGGGTCCAGCGTCGCCAGAGGGGCCAGGGGGTCCCGCGTCGCCAGAGGGTCCAGTGTCGCCGGAAGGACCAGCGTCGCCGTTCCCGCCTCCGCCACCAGAGGGAGACGAGCTGCTGTTCTCGCCTCCGCCATCAGAGGGAGACGAGCTGCTGTTCCCGCCTCCGCCATCAGAGGGAGACGAGCTGCTGTTCCCGCGTCCGCCACCAGAGGAGCTGGAGCGGGCTCTACCTCCTGCTGCCAACAGAGAAGAGGAACTCTGGCCACTGCCACCCTGGCCGGAGGTTCCTGCAATGTTGGCCACGCCCAAGGATGCCTGCCTCGCATCGCCTGGGGTTGCCTGCTGCTCTGCTTTTGTTCCTCCTAGGGTCGCCGAAGGTCCTGCTTCGCCTGGGGTCGCCGAAGGTCCTGCTTCGCCTGGGGTCGCCGAGGGTCCTGCTTCGCCTGGAGTCGCTGCCAGTCCTGAATGGCAGCAGGAAGTACTGTGGCCGGAGCCTCACAAAGGGGAGCTGCCGGCTACGAAGGGGGGGGAGGTGAGGAGACCACAGCCACAGACTATAAAAGGGCAGGTGAAACCCTTTGTGGGAGAGGAGTTTTTGGGTGAGTTTGTTTGTTGGTGTGCTGTGCTGTGCTGTTTAATTTTGGAGAAAGAAACTGTAGTGAAGGCTAATGCCCAGCCTACATTTCTGTATTTTGTTTTAACCTTTTTGTTGGCCCTTGTGCCTGTTTATTTGATTATTTTTTGTTGAATAAAGATCATTATTTTGCCCCTTCCACTGTCTCTGAGCCTCAAACCTCTGTCATCCTGCCACAGTGCTATAGTCTTCTTCAGTGTTGTTTTATGTATTAACCTGTAGATATTTGTAGTGTTTTTTTTTTTTTTAATCCACTGTAGGAGTTGCATATTTCTTGCAGCAAGGATATTGAGGAGTTGTCTGTATGTACAAAATAGAGCACATGTAAATGTAAGTTCCTTTCCAAATAAAATGAGAGTGAATGGCATACAATGTATTGGCAGTGACGCAAGAAAATGCAGGCAGAGTTGGAAAGCATGTATTTGTTTTATAATGGGGTCAAATTGATTTTCATCTTTGGACTAATACTGTTTCCTGTAGAAATGTGTTATAGTTTACAAATATTTATTTAAATATGTGACAAAGTTTTGTAACTTGTGAATATAGTTTAGGGGATCTTTATATATATATATATATATATATATATATATATATATATATATATATATATATATATATATATTATGCTCCTCTCTAGTTAATCATGATAAGATCATAACTACAGTAGCTAATGTACCAGGATCTTTTTTTTTTATGTTCATTGGCAAACAGCTTAACTGCTACAAACAGATTCCATAATTCATAGCAGAAACATCAAGTTGGAAGATTAATGACCTTGAATATCCCATTTTGCATTCTGTTCCTGTTTTACGGAGGGCACATACATCAGTTTAGAACAAAGTGACAGGAGAAGCATGGAAATGCTTCATGCAGCATAGCAATTTGAACTGTGCTGTAGTGTATCAATACAAACATCCTCCACTAACAGGCTTGAAATGAAATTCCACTGGAACAATCTGATTCGACACATTTCCGGTGCCTTACTTACATTGCCCTGTATCATGCTGAGATGTACTTTTTTTTGTGGGGTTTCCTTAATATATTCATTTTTATTAAATAGTGCAGCATGTTATCATCTTAAATCACCCCTTTTGTGAAGTACAATATATTGACAGAATGTGGTGTTGTGCTTGTACACTACATGATCTAATATCTGTAGGGTTGAAGCAAATATTGAAGTGATTGTAACAAAAAACAGAATTTTATGTATCTATCCTGCTTTGCACTTCCATCAACCTAGAGTAGTACCGGATGTTTTAAAATAAAAACACATGTTTACTGTAACACTATGTTTCTTCAGAACTGCACATTTGAGACCTATGTAATAAATATAACACAACAGGTAAGATTAATGGAATATATATATATAATGTTCTGTGTTCACTATGATTACCTTTTGTTTCTGCGTAAATTCTTATTGTACATTCTTACTAACTATTCCCACAAAAAAAAAAAAAGAATAATTGAAAAGGCTTTCAAGGCTTTTTGGGAGGAACGGAGGTAGGGAAGCATATCCATGTTTCACAACCCACGGTGCACAACGCTTCGCCAATGGGCTTCTGTGTACAGTTTCTCCTTGCTTCACCATAATTTGTGTTTTCAGAAGGAATTGAGCTGGAATAGCACGGTGAATTATGATTAGGTTTGTGTTTTTTTCTCAGATCAAAAATGGTTATTTGACGGCATTTCAGGATCTAAAAATCGGTATTTCTAGATATTTCACCATTAAACATAATATTTATTAAAGCAGAAAAAATTGCCTTATTATAGAGCAAATGTTCCTAAATATTGAAATGCTT
This sequence comes from Acipenser ruthenus, assembly GCF_902713425.1. Lineage (NCBI taxonomy): Eukaryota > Metazoa > Chordata > Actinopteri > Acipenseriformes > Acipenseridae > Acipenser > Acipenser ruthenus. The sequence continues at coordinate 14,436,243 of NC_081200.1, read as the reverse complement.
TCCTGAAAAACAGTAAATGCTAAATTGTAGAATATTTCATATGTCCTTGTGAGTTTCAGTAATTTTCCATAAGCAACCTAAACTGGCTGCCAGGTTTCCTAAATGCAGTGTAACAGGTAGTACATCACTAATATTATATATATATATATATATATATATATATATATATATATATATATATATATATATATATATATATTTACACCAAATATGATACAGTATAAAGTACCCATTTTAATGATGTGTTAATATTAAAATATTTAAATGATTTTTTTTTTTCTCATGTCCTGGTCTGCTTGTACTGGTCAGTCTTGTAGGTGTCTTTTCTCATGTCCTGGTCTGGTTGTCCTGGCCAGTCTTACTCCATTAATTGGTAAGTTCTCAATACATTTATAATAGATCTACCTGAACCTTATGTTTATGCTTTCATCTGTTAATCATCTTAGAAGTTTGCAACAGATGCTAGATATATTCAAACTAATTATGGTTGCAGGGCATGGTTTATTCACTCCGGCAAAGTGTACATGGAGGCTGTGTGGTCCAGTGGTTAAAGAATCGGCTTTGTAACCAGGAGGTCCCCGGTTCAAATCCCACCTCAGCCACTGACTCATTGTGTGACCCTGAGCAAGTCACTTAACCTCCTTGTGCTCCGTTTTTCGGGTGAGACGTAATTGTAAGTGACTCTGTAGCTGATGCATAGTTCACACACCCTAGTCTCTGTAAGTCGCCTTGGATAAAGGTGTCTGCTAAATAAACAAGTAATAAATAAACAAGTACCTGTATTTAAGATTTATTTTTTTCCATCAATTGATGGTGGAATTCTGTGCTCTTCAGTGTATAGTATTTGTACCTCGACATTGGATAAACCAAAATGTTGATCATGTATAGAAGGTGGCTCCCTGTAAAAGCAGCTAAATGACTTGGGTGGTTTAATTGCAGTTTTCTATGGGTCAGTTGGAAGGTCTTGTGGCTCATATAATATGGGTTGAGCCCTGGCAAAAGGGAATCGGGTGTTTTGGGTCAATCCACAGCAGCGCACACCTGTGGATTAGGATCTGTAGGTGCAGGGTGCTAGTTATCAAGGGGTAGCTAGTTTAGGCTAGGATTTATACCAAACAGCCAGGAATGAAGGGAGAGAGACGAACTACAAGAAGATGGGGTGTGTAACGGGACTGTCTCTTCACAGAGCCAGGTGGCCCACATGAAAAGGTTTGGAGAACTAGACCTCTAGTTGTGATTGTTATTTCTTGCTAATATAAGTGCCCAGGGTAAGATGCTCTGGGCAGAACTGTGAATTACGGTCTTGTTTACTGGCATCCTGATAAAACCCTTTATCTCCGCTCAGATGAATGTCTATGCAGTGGGAGAGCTCTATTCAACTTAATAAAAAAGGATCCTGTTGTAGATGAAACTGGGCTAAAATAGGTACAATACTGGACTATTTCAGCAATTTGCAGTGCAAGTGGGAGTCGAACCACACTCACATGACTCATCTAGTACTGTAGTGTCTTTACCAGTTGAACCATTGGGGACTCCTATTAAATATTAAAAATATTTTTCATGTAAATTGAAAAAACTACTCTCCTATTGAATAAACCTAAACAATCATGTGATCATCATGACTTTTCTATTAACCTGCATTTTTAATTAAATCTGCTTTATTGCTTTACACATTCCAGTAAGCATTCATTTTGTTTGACAAAATTGCAACTGACAACTTTTTTTGAGTTGTAGTTTAGCAGCTCTGTTTAAAATGACATTCTTGGTTAATGCCAAAAGTGTATTTTTATGTGAAATAACCAGTTTAAACCTTTAGCAATAAGAGGTGACGAGGGCTTGCGAAAGCTGTGGTTGTATGTTTTAAAGTTATCGGTGCATTAAATCTAACAGAATGTTTTTTTTTTTACCAAGAGGCGCTGGTTTTGCCTCCTGTGGCTTTGTTATAAGTAACTGTTCCTTCAGTTTTTTGCATGCTGTGTTTGAACAGAATTAATACTAGAATATTTTGGTAAAGTGGGGGTTCTGATTTCAGTAGAAATCAGTAGGTTCACAGCTGTGTTTGAATCACATCAGTCTGTATACCTGATCAAAAGTCCGCTGTATATTATAAGGGATTTGTTTTAAGTTAAAAGCTATATTTCCACGGGACACAATAACCATTCCACATTGTAACCAGAATCACAGAACAGTCAACATAGTATTAGATTTCATTTCTGTCTGCTGATTGATAATATCAGGATTATTTCTCATCTCCAGCCAAACGTGTTATTAGCACAACATAAATACTAGTCTCTAACCATTGGAACTGTACTTTATGTTCGCATGGTGGATATGCAGGTTTAAAATGAATATTTAGGACCTCAATGGAGAGCTCTTTTAGATGTTTACCCATTTCTCTATTTGTAATTAGTGTATTGCATTGACCTATGAAACTGTTTGCCAATATATTGAATGTTAACATCAGTTACATTGACAACCTTTGACCCCAGGATTTTACTGTTTGGTTGAAGTTATTAGCTATTCTCCTTTATGAAAGAAATGTGTTTAATAGATTTCTCGCACTTATTATATATGTGCCTACCCTGTGAAATATAAAAAAATCTAAACTGTATGCAGGTATTAAGGTAGGAATAAACAAACAAACAAACAAAACCCCAAAATTCAGTTGATATCTTGATAATTATTTGTTCATCCCTTTTTAATGATTTTAAAAGAACCTGTTTGTTTATCCATAGTTAACTTGGCAGCCCAGGCAACACAAGCCTTAAGATTTAACTTAGGGCTTTATGTAGCACTAATTTCATTCCACAAGTCTACAGTATAAAACTTAATGACAGATCAAACTGGGCATACCATCGGTTCCATCTGCAGTCTAGTGCAATCTGCAACTCGAAGTTGCACAAAAGTAACAGATCATTAATGCATATCAAGCTTTGTATAATTTTCATATATAATTATTGACAGTCCTCAATTAATTATACTGCCTACATGTTTTTTTTTTTTTTTTTTTAATGAATCCAATTCTCCTTTATATATCACTGTTCTCTTATATGGGGCACAAAATTCAGTAAAGTCAAGTAAAAGGAACTGGAAGTAGGCCAGAATTTTAGTGTAAAACAAGAAAAGTAGGGCTAGGGTTGCACAACAATGAGAGTCATACAGTTATCTAGTAATCCACACATTTGGATTTATACTGCATCTACAGTACTGTATATGCCTAATATTGTGCATTTGAAAATGTAGTCAACAGTTATACTATGGGTCTCAATTTGAATGTGTCCTTTACTTAAAGTTGCTTCATTAGGAACTTGTGTCTATTTGTAAAAAAAAAAAAAAAAAAGGTCCAGTCGCAGCACAAACATACCGTAATTTGCATTTCTTCGTTGCGACAATTCGTAAAATACATTTTGTTGCATGTACTAAGAGAAGATATGTTAATGATAAGAGCCGTGTGACAGCGATGACGAGCGGTGACGTCAGACCAGAAGAAGGCACAAAAACAAAAGGTACGGTGCAGTGGCACGGGCGCCGTTTTATTTCAATAATCCACAAATAAATATTTAATCAAAAATAAACACTGTGCTCACAGAGCAAAATAAAAGGGTAAACAAAAACAAATCACGAACACAAAATAAACAATAAATAATACGATCCCAGGTCAGGCTGGGCAGTTGCTGTCACTGTTCCTGGAATCTTTACGTTTCGTTTCGTTTCGTTTCGTTTCGTTTCGTTTCGTTTCGTTTCTCTCCTCTCGTTCTCGCTCTCTCCTTCCAACACCCCACCCCGAGTTGGAGAGCTGCAGGCTTTTTATAACAGGTGACCATCTCCCGATTAGCAACAAATTAAATCACTTAATTAATTCGGGAGATGGCCACCTACTGCACGAGTTTAATTATTCCTGGCAGAGGACGAGCACCAATCTCACCTCTGCCAGAACACGTTTTAAAAATAAACAAAACACTCGGCTACGCCGTCCTAAATACATAAATAATCAAATATACGGCGCTCGCCGTCATGTATGCAATAAATCATAATAAACAAAACACAAAACAATAATCTGCACAGGGGCGGAGGGGGAGACCCCGATCTAAAAATAAACAAAACAATGTACAGGGCTGCTGGCCCTGTTACAAGCCGCAATATACTAATTTAAATATTTGTTGCGTCTTCTTAGCGAGATCTCTAGCATACATTGTGAGAGTCATGTGGCATTGTTCAAATAAATAGCTGGAGTTGAGTTGTGGTTTGCTGCAGCAGAGGGTGCTCGAAGGATAACATCTATACATGCAAGTGTGCAAGAATCAAAATAACATTGTTTTTGTTAATTGTAAACATCATCTGTACAATGCATTCTGGTTTAATCCCAGTTTAATCCCATCAGATTCTATAGTGGGGCCCCAACCTTCACCCCCAAAAAGCTTATCATAATTGTACAGTAGCCCCTTGCTAAACCGTTTTGTCTGACATAAGGAGGTGTCGGGTATAAAAACAATACAATAAAATCGCACACACATACATGTATAGTTATATAAATATACAAATATAAATGTGTACAATAGGCCTATACAGTATACAGTACAGTAGTAAAATCAAATGATTACCTAGCACACTTTCTTTTTACTTTAGCCTACTGGTAACACAACATAAACCATGCTGCTGCATTGTACACATTGGAGTACAATGAGAATAAAAGATTATTTTAAATTGAAACTAAATGATTTTAGGGTTTTTTATTTTATTTTAATTTTTTTTTTTTTAACTTGGCCTACTTAGTAGCCTAGACAATTCACACACAATGGATCATGGTCCTATAAAACATGCTTTCAAAAGTTCTGAACAAATTGATTCAATTGTAAGTTCACAATTGTCTGCAGCTTTAGTACATCTCATTACAATATTTGTGAGCCCTCGTTTCCATTGTCTCCGCCTTCTTTTTTGCAAATTTATCAGGAACGCCGATAATTACATTTTCATCTGAGGTTGAACCTCAAAGAAAAACTGCTGCTGCAAAGCATTCCCTAAAATGTCGCTAACAGCATAGTGCTTATCTCATACATTTCACCCAAGACTTCTGACTATTGCTTTAGTACATCTACACCTAAGTGCCTTCCAATCAGTTGACTGTGGGGTCTCTGAAGAAGAAAGGTCCTTCCTCTTTAGGCACTGTGGGGAACTGAAAGTCTGTAGACATAAAGGGTAAATAATTACAACAAGAGGTCTCTGGCCATGGGGTGTTTTGATCTCGTTTGACAGTTATTGGCGGTTTATTAAAAGAGTTTTAACACAGAGTTTACTTCACAGGCTTATCTGAGTGTTATTTTATTTAATTTTAAAGTTCCACTGTATAATTTAAAATAGTTTCAAACTCAAGCTTTTCTTACAGTTTCTAAGAACAGTCTGCATAGTTCCCTCCCATGTGTGTGTGTGTCAGCTTGCTTTTGGTAATCATTTTCTGAGAGCAGTGCAATGTCACTTTGATCTGAAATACTCATTCCCTGGACTCCCTCAGTCTTTCATTTCTAATATGACCACACTGAGGGTTTTGAAAACAATTTTACTATATTGTATTTAATATGACATTGTCAGGTCTGGGCTGCATACTAAATGTGATTTAAGGGACCTCATAGTTCAAACCACCCACAGCTCAGTAATATTGCACTGAACTTTTTTTGTTTATCTACTTTTTACATTGTTAAGTCATTCCTCTGCTAAAGGTCATCAGTGCCCCTAAAGTAAATTGCCCAAAGTGCCAAAGCAACCACTGAGAATAGCCTTTGTTTGTCCCTTGGGGTTTTGGTGTCAGCTGTTCTCTTTCAATTCGAGGACGACCACCAACCAATACTTTTGGGATATGCCTACCACAGGCCAGGTATTTACTGAGCATTTTATGTCAGAGCTGCCAATAGGCCCCTCCGGGGAGTGACGTAATCGGTCCCGCCTACCGAGGGAATATGTAGTCACACCGCAGAGCTCACTTCCTCTTTTGCTTCTCACATCAGGTAAGTGAAGGTAAGTATCACTAACCTGTCGAGTTGCTGTGATTGAGTCTGTTAAAATAGCTCTCACTCAAGTTTCTCTGGAGTTCCCTTGCAATTTATTGCCTGCAATTATTGCTGGAAGTCGGCTTGCCACTTCCCCGGAATCAGAAACTCGGCTTTTGAAGACTGAGCTAAACGCCACGCAACTGCGCCACGTTTAATTTCTTTGCTTTTCTAACCTTACAGCGCTTGCTGTAAGGATGTGACTATCTCAGCCAGCTCAACTGAGCCTTCTGCGGCATTGGGAGCCCCGGCTTCCCCCCTCCTCTATCTGCCTTCATGCCCTTCACAGAGCATTCCCTGCATGCATGGTTGAACCAGTCGGTCTCACAGCCGCTCAAGGTCTCCTTCAAGGAGCAATAAGCGGGTGAGACACTCGAAGCAGGCAAGGGACATTTCCGAACTGAAGAGCTGATGGCTCAGGTTCTGTAATACCTGGTCAGGCAGCAGGATCTTTTCCCTGCTCCGCCCCCGGCATCTGCCCCAGAACCCACCCCATCCCACCGGTGGTCACCCCAGACAACTCAAGCTTTTCTTACAGTTTCTAAGAACTGTAATTGTGACAACTGTGAACTTAAAATTGCATCAATTTGTTCAGAACAGGATGCGATTTCAATCGCAGCGTCCTGGGATGGTGACTCCTTCTCACAGGAAGAGAGAGGTCCAAGAACTGACTCAGGAGATGGGCCCCAGCTCAGAGGTCACCTCAGGGGCTGATGTTACCCCTCCCTCAAGCTCAATTTGGGCACTTATGGAGTAAGCCTCCAAATTCCTCCAGATTACCTGGACGGCAATGCCTGAACAGCGGTGCTCCGTTTTCAGAATGGCACAGGCCGCACCGCCATAGGCCTTCCCGGTTTTACCAGACTTTCTGGAAGAATGTATGATCCTGTATGGTCCTGTTGGCACTGACCGGCCTCAGCACCAAATGTCTCAAGACACGCAGTCCCGCAGGCATGGAGGCATTGGGCTTAGCTGAATTTCCATCGGTGGATTCTACCATTGAAGCTCTGGTGCGAGCCCCTCCTGTAGGAGGACCCTGCATGCCCTAATAGCCAATGCAGGATAACAGAGACACACATTAAAAAGGTGTATGCGGCTGAAGTGCAGGTCACGCATCTGGCCAACATGGCAGGTCACCTCACGGCCTACCTGGATGGCATTTTGCAAACAGCGCCTCTCCCTGAACCAGTAGCTTCAGAGCTACATTTGGTTTCAGGCATGCTGCTGCAAATATCAGGCTTCCAAGGGCAAGCTCTGGGTTGAAGCCTGGCAGGCCTCATAGTGGCACAGAGACAGCGTTGACTGTCTCAAGCAAGGGTTCCGGATACGGACAAGTCTGCCTTGCTAGATGCGTCTATCTCCCCATGCCATACGTTCGGGCCAGCGATGGAGGAGATCCTGCATCGCTCCCACAAAGAGAGGGCGGCTTCTCGACAGGTGGCCTTGATGCTCCCTTCCTGTGCTCTGGCACGGGACAGGGCCCCTGAAGACTTGCGGCCTCAGACCCACCCTTTTCCACAACACTAACTACAATACTGGCGCACTTGCTCCTCAGATACTTGGGTGCTCGCCACTGTACACTGTACACATTCCATGCAGGCCCTCCTCCCTTTCAAGGGATCACGGTCACATCCATGAGCGACCCTCTCCAGGTCTTGAATCGCAGACAAGAAGTAGATACATTATTTCTCAAACAAGCCATCCACCTCGTAGAACCCAACTCGCAAGAGGAGGGGTTCTACTTGAGGTATTTTCTAGTGCCAAAAAAGGATGGCAGCCTCTACCCCATGCTAGGCCTGAGACACCTTTTCAGGGAAGCATTTTCGAGTTTTCCGTGCTGCCATTCAGCCTCTCCTTAGCCCCCTGCACATTTTCAAAGTGTGTGGATGCAATCCTAGCCCCTCTGCGGCTGCAAGGGATCAGGGTGTTGAATTACCTGGACGACAGGTTGATCTGTCCCAGTCACAGGAAGGAGCAGTGGCCCACACTGTGATTGTGACGGAGCATCTGTCGAGGCTGGGTCTCACCCTCAATGAAGCAAAAAGCCAATTAATACCGGTACAGAGTACGGTCTACTTAGGACTCCGTCTGGACTCCCTTACAATGAGAGCCTACTTGTCTGATGACAGAGTAGCTGCCATTCACAACTGTCTAGCCCTGTTCCAACAGGGATCGACAGTATCTCTGGTGTTGTATCATAAATTACTGGATCTGATGACCTCAGCTGGGCTTACTCCACATGTGCCCGCTTCAAGTGTGGTTCAATGCCTTTTGGCTACATCCCAAATGCGACTGACACTGTCGGCTGACAGTGTCTCACGTGTGCTGGAAAGCCTTGCGTTGGTGGAGGCAAGGCCCCCACTTGCGCGAGGGTGTAAGAACATAAGAAAGTTTACAAATGAGAGAAGGCCATTCAGCCCAATAGTACAGGTCAGTGCAGGGCAGTATGATCCAAGGAAGATAACCAGGCAGCCGAAGATGTTGTATGTTCTCATATGTAAAGATGTGCAATCCTATTTTTGTTGCATATTTTCATTAAGTTTAGTTCATCAAAAAGGTATTTTATTTTGTATCCATTTGACATTCATCACCTCCAATCCTTACAGCCCCTAAAGCATAAACATACCATTTGTATTAGAACAATAAGAAGTAACCTATATGTAGCATGGACTACAGTGTGCAGTGATACATTTCATTGTTGTGGTTTATTGCAATTCAGCCCTGCACTCTATAGGGATCATTTATGAATATCATTCCTTTAAAAATAGGTCAGCAACTAATCCCTGCACAAGAAAATACATTTTCAGAAATGGCAAAATCAAAGCATTTAATTAATAGTATCTTGTGTATTTTAACAATAACATTTAATTGTGGTTTGTCTGTATGCCCTCTATGTTTCCTTTCCACCTCAAACCTGTTATCTCTTGAATTGCTTATTATCACTTTGATTGCCTTCAGTCCTGGAAGCAGAAGCAGCTGCCAACCGAGCAATGACTATGAGCCTTCTATCAGTCTGCCAGACTTGCTGCCTTGCTTACCATGATTAAAACATGTGACTTGAACAGAGAGATACGGTCTGCACCTCAATATTGCCCAACAATTGATGGACAGATATAATACATCTTAGGGATGGCATTTGTGTGACACAGTAATCAATTATTTACACAAACAAAAATGTTCCAACCAACAAAACAAGTACCTTATAAAGTATTGGCCTAGTATGCAGTGTCAGCATCAAATCATTGCACACAATTATAATGTTTTGTTAATTGGCAGGTTTTTGAAAGCCCCATAATTCAAATGTAAGCCTCAGGCCAGTGAACATTAGTCCACCACACAATTTGGCAAGATTCCACAGATTTTTCTGCCTCATAGAGGTTCTGTGAAGGGAAGCTCTCATGTTGCTCACTAGCCAGAGGTAATTGGAATAATGTAATGACTTCTTAGGCACCTGCCACCCTTTAAACATTTTAAGATGCAGTTATTCAGTTACTCAAAGGAGCCAGTTATACAATTATCTGAGTAATACTAAAGAAACACGTTGAAAGGTTTGTCTACCACACAAAAGTTTATTTAGGCCTACTCACTGCTCTGTAATAATTTATAACATTTAAACTGTGAAAGCACATGTATGCACTTGGTATATTCAAAACTGTCAAGATACTATAGTTGTGTGTTTTCATGTCTGATTTTTGTAGGTAACATGGAACTAATTTGGCCAAAAACAGAAAAACTCCCTAGGAAGTAACATGGTTATTTCTTTCAGAAAGCTTGTCCTTTATCAATCTTATAATTGATTGTGTCCTTTCTGTCTGAAAGGTCATATTGTGTCCCTTGAGTAACCAGCAGCCTAGAATTGTCTTGTAAGACTAAGGATGTGGCTGTAAATGGCTTTTACATTTTAATGATGTGAAAATGCAAGCTAAATCAGTTGAACCAAGACCTTTGGGTTTTTGAGTCATGTTTCTTACTTTTATCATTTATATCTATATGCATTCCTTGTCTTCAAACACTGTGTGACATTTGTATTAATTCATTAGTGTATTTATTTAAATAGGGGAATTCAACAGGACTGCATTCTTTCTTTTCAGTCCCCTGTAGTGATTACTGATTATATCAGTCATCTACTGCACTTAGCGTGATCAAAATACCACAAACCAAATTGCAAGAAATCCAAATTGCTTATTTTTGTACCCATTTGGCTGTCAATAAATATCCATTGTTAAATAAAACTAATAATTTAGATCAGCGGTTGCCAGTATTTTATTGTAACTTCATTGTTAGAAATGTACTGTTATGTAACTTTTTTTTTTGTCTGGGATTAGACCAAAAAATGACTCCTACACTGTCCATAGAACATGTGATTTTAAGTTTAGAAGACGTTTAAATTGTTCAGTAGTAAAATGTGACCATACCTCAGTGATCAGTGCTCTGCTAACATTATTTAAGAATTGTGGAGGTGGAAATAACTGTTTTCCAGATAGGCAAAAAAATCTTCACTTTTGAGAAGCACCAGCCAACTGATCTTCGACTATCCGTCTGTCTGTCTTGCCCATTGTAAATGAACATGACTTGCAATACTTAGATGCACATTTCATGAATTACAATATAAAACGTATATGTATATTTTTTAGCATTTTGAAAAGCTACTTTACTCCTGGATGATTCTGTGAAAATGGTTAGTTTGGTTACCACTATGTCTAATCATGGCAGATTTTACACAAACCCTCTGCAATTCAGTCCTAGACCTCCAGATGTCTGTTTAACCAAAGGGCTCCAATTAAACTGATCTGATGAACAATCATAGTATATACACATTAACTAATTATTTGACACAAAATTAATCTAAAAATAAGATTGGAAGATAAAGCATACAATCAAGGCTTGAAGTTTTAGGTGGAAACACCTAATCAGCTTCATAAACAAAATTAAAAAATGTGACAGATAGCTTGCAGTTTATCTGCAGGCTGGTACACAACTGTAGGGAGAAACTTTATTTAGGCTGCTGGCCTCTTTTTGCATTGATCTTCTCAGATGCTGTTTAAAATACACATCGTGGAGATTACCCCTTAGATTATCCCTTAGATTACCCCTTTGCCTCTCATGTTTTTTCTAGCGGCTATTTTTATTAAATTACAAAGGACTGCATCAGTTACATTGGTTTTTAAGGGGACCTAGGTGTTGTATTGGATTCTTGATGCTGGGGCATGCTAGAGGCATTAGTAATACAGTAGACTGCTCTTGGGGTAAAGGACTTTGCCTTTTTGCATGTGTGACAGGCTGGAAGAGTGGTCTGATGTCAGGCCAGAAGCAGGAACGAAAACTGACACCAGGGAAGTACTGCAGTTTAAGGCTGGCGTTTGCCGTTTTTATTTAAATACAAAAAATAAATAAAATATTTTTAACAAAAAGAAACTGTGCTCACAGAGCAAAATAAAAGGGTAAACAAAAACAAATCTCGAACACAAAATAAATAAAACACAGGTCAGGCTGGGCAGATTGCCTTCACTGTTCCTATGTTATTTTTCTCTTTCTCTCTCTCCTCGATCTCTGTCCTGCTCTCGTACACCCACCTGGAGCTAGAGAGCTGCAGCCCTTTTATATCGTGGCTGAGGGGTGTAACTAGCTTGCAATTAATTATTCTATTACCCCTCGGCCACAATCTGCACGAGTTTATTAATTACTACTGTGGATGGGGTTTCCCATCCACGCTACTACCCAAAATAAATAAACAATCGGCTACGCCGTCATTTAAACAAAACAATAACAAAACATACGGCGCTCGCCATCATCTAAAATACATAACATTACTAAATCATAATATTAATAATACAAA